>NC_060270.1:138068522-138174405 GCF_021613505.1 Equus quagga
TGTTTTATGTGGGAGGCCGCCACAGCATGGCTTGAGGAGCGGTGCTAGGTCCATGCCCTGAATCTGAACCTGCAAACCCCAGCCACCTAAGCAGAGTGTGCAAACTTAACCACTCAGCCACAGGGCCAGCCCTAGTTTATCCATTCTTATATCTTCCATTATATCTAGCATAGTACCTTGCACAATAAATGTTTTAAAATCAATAAGTGCTTTAAGCATTTTGATAAGTGATAATTCATACAAATCTCCCTATAGCCTCTTGCCCCATTTCTCCGTGACTAGGTTTGTTGAGATTAGACACACCTGAGTGCCATAACTCCTTATTGTCACCAAATGGTCTTACTAGGCTGTGTGGTCCTGTACAAGGAAGACACTCATTTCATCGAAAGCGCCTTTAAAAAAATAGACCATTGGGGGCTGGCCCAGTGGTGTTGCAGTTAAGTTCATGAGCTCTGCTGCTTTGGGCCGCCCAAGGCTCGTGGGTTCGGATCCCAGGTGCAGACCTACACACCGCTCATCAGGCCATGCTGTGGCAGCATCCCACATAAAGCAGAGGAAGACGGGCACAGATGTCAGCTCAGCAACAGTCTTCCTCACAAAAGAAAGAGAAAGAAAAGAAAAAAAAAATGTACATGGTCTAGTGGATAAAGGAGGCGAAGAAGTCACTCTTAGAACACGGAGTCCATTCCCAGGTCAGGAAAGCCTCCCACTGGAGGGATTCTTGCACTGCACGTTCAGCGACAGGGAGGAGCTAACCCTGGAGGAGGGGCGGGTTCTAGACAAAGGCAGGTGTGCAGGCACCAAACAGCACGATGCCTTGGAGACCCTGCAAGCTGTTCCATTTTGTCAGGACAAGCGCAGAGAAGGGTCAAGGAGGTGGGGTGAAAGTAGAAGTGCCTCCTGTGCTAAACTCAGGAGTTTAAACCTATTACTCTGGGGAATGTAATGAATAATCAAATCTTGGGAGTATGTAAAGCCCCAGGACAACTGAGTTTGTGTTCTGGAGACCAGGGAGACTGGCCTGGGGCAGGAGTAAATTAGGAGATGGTTGCAACAACCCTGGTGAGACATGCTGCAGGTCTTCATGAAAGCAGAGGCAGGCATTGGATGGGAGAAATGTTAAGGAGGTGGAATCTGCAGGATTCGGTGTATGCTTGGCTATGAGGGAGGTGGTGAGAGAGAGATGGCTAGGATGACCCTCAGGATTCAGATGTGGGACATGGACTGGGCCGTGGTGACCTTCTCTGAGACAGAGACCCCAGAAGGAGAAGCTGGTTTTAGAGGACTGGCTGAATACCTGCATGAGAAAGAGTAATACCGTAAATCTAGGCATCTCAAAGGATCTTAGTCCATCATCCCCAAAGGGTGTTCTTTGGAACTCTAGTTCCGTAGGATTTTAGTCAGTGTGATTCCAAAAACAAAACTTTTAATCAAATTAAGTGAGAAATGCTAGGTTAAACAGTGTTCAATGGGTTTCTAAACTGGAAGGGTTTTCAGCAGTTTTAATATGTTAATATGAGCTGTGAATTTCTAAGAAGTAGATATTATGTACAGCATTTCACAAATGTATTCGACGGTGAAATGCTTTTTCCAATGGAACGTCTCACAAGAGGTGTGTTCCACAGAACGCACTTTGGGAAATGCTGACCAAAGCCGGATTTTTGGTTTATAGTAGAGAAACTACAGCCCCGGGAGATGAAGTGACTTGCCTGAGGTTAAACACCTCTCACTGGAAGATACTGGACTCGAATCTATATCTTCTGACTGCACTCACATGCTCTTTCCACTACATGATGCTTTGTGAGCTCAAACTCATTCTGGCACCTTCAGCCAATCATGGGGAGAAAAATATTATAAAATAGTTATGAGATATATCCTTTTAAGTGAGGTTTCAAATCAGTAATTTTTAAGGCTATGCTAATTTTTAATGATTACTATTTTTTATACGGTGAAAAGATTTGTACCTTGGAAAAGTGGGACCAGTTATTATCCTAGGATGATCCTTCTGATAACTGAGCAGGAACCTTGTAAAATTAAATCACCTAACTAAATAGGGCATCCATCCAGTTGCCACAACTTTCAGGAACTTTCAGAAAAACAAACTTTCAGGAATGAATAGAAACATAAAACTCTTCCCCGGAAATTTTAGTGTTGATTTTTCCCCCTTCATATTGAAGAAAGGATAGGTTTTAAAACGTTCTTGAGACTGTGAAAATCCACACCAGGTTTTGACTTCCTCTCTGGCACCATTCCACTGATTCTGGAGACTCTAATAGCTAATGGATGGGAAGGTTTTCATATCCTAAATTCACAGTCCTATTCCCCAGAGGAGAAGTTTTAGGACTTCCTATTCTTAGAAGAACGAGACAAATTGTTTGTTCCCAAGAGACTTCTTAGAACTCTGGGACAGCTTTCATTTTAAGAGTAGCTTCTCTACACATTACCTTTGAAACTAGTTATCATTGTCTTAATTTATGATTCAGTAATTCATAAAGCATTTTTTCATTTCTAAATGCTGTATTCATTTCTAGTAGGCAGACCAAAAACCATTACATGTAGTATAAATATGTCAGTGAATGAATAATTCTTTGCTTAAATAAATCAGTAGTCATAAGTAGTGGAAAGAACACTACTTATTAATCAATTTATCAAAACTGTTTCTTTAATATCTACTATGTCCCCAGCTCTGTCAAATCACTTTAAGCAGTAGTAGAGAAATACAAGAAATAGTCTCTGATTTTTAAAAATGACCCCACCCTTGGGACCTGGTGGCGCAGCAGTTAAGTGCACACATTCCGCTTTGGTGGCCTGGGGTTCTCCGGTTCGGATCCAGGGTTTGGACATGGCACTGCTTGGCAAAAGCCATGCTGTAGTAGGCGTCCCACATATAAAGTAGAGGAAGATGGGCACGGATGTTAGCTCAGGGCCAGTCTTCCTCAGCAAAAAAAAAAGGAGGATTGGCAGCAGTTTTCTCAGGGCTAATCTTCCTCAAAAAAAAAAAAAAATGACCCCACCCATTGTTGGCAAGGCTGGAAAGAAATGCACGCTCATATTCTGCAGTGGGAACAAATTGTTACAACCTATTTCTGGAGGGCAGTTTAGTGATAGACATTAAAATATGCATCTCTTTGATGCGCAATTTCTCTTCTATGAATTTATTCCAAAGAGTAAGAATAAATAAAACATTAGCTAGGACATTGTGAGATGATGGCAAATAATTGGAAATCCCCTAACTATCCAGCAATGAGATTAAGAAAACAATGATTTATAAAAGAATAGTTTTTGATATGAAAAGATGTTCAGAATATGCTAATCAAAAAACTACAAACATTATGTATAATATGAACTCATAAAAAAAGTATATAGGAAAAATCTAGAAGGAAATTTAACAAGAACACAAAATGTTTATTGCAGAGTGGTACGCTTACGGTACTTTTATTTCTTTATCTTTTAATGATGAACTTGTATTCTTTAATTGGCAATTAAAATGAAAGAACTAAATCAATATTTATGAAGATAAATCTCTAATGTTAAGGAAAATACACAAAGCATCTATTATTTAATAAAAATAGTTAATTTTAATTTAAAAAGGGATCTCTGCATTCAAGAAACTGTTGATGAGACAAGAACACATGAAATCACCAGAAAGCAACTAGATATGTACTCAGCTCTGATACAGACTGTAAGTACGATAGGCGTTAAGAGAAGAGAGAAATTGACTGGGGATGCAGCAGGTTGAGATGACTTCATGGAAGAAGTGAGACTTAGCTGGCACTTGGTATCTGAATGCCAAGGGCAGAAACAGAGGCTGGGGCAGTAACAAGGTGAGGCCAGGGCCTCATCTCACCCCTCCCAGTCCAACTCTAACAACTGCAGAATACTTGGTCTCTGCTTGTAAGGGTATTTCTGCTTCTTTCACACAAGTGGGATTTACATGCCCTATGTAATATAAATGTGTAGTAAATAAAGTATCACATAACCTTTGTAATATATGTTTTTCTAAGTTATATTTTTTTGCAAGTAGCCCTTTTGGGGGCATTTTATCTGCAAAATCTGTAGAACTGGACATTTACAGATATTAACTTAGAACAAACACCAACTATTATGCAAGAGCAGTTATCACAGCCTGTACCCTTCGAGTGTTCTGACGTCCACAATCAGACCACAAGTGAGTTCTACCAATCGGAACTCAGCAGTACCCGCCTTACACGTGTTACAGGATGCTATTTTTAAGCCAGGTTTCCAACTCAATAACTCAACTACTACTGGTAGTGTTAGCTACATATACTAATTGAAAGAGTGAATGACTTGTGTTTAGTGCCTAATAATCAACTAAAAAGGTTATGCCCATCTCAAAAATGTCTGCAATGGGAAAGAACAGGGTGGAACATAAACTTCCATCAGGTACTCCTTTAGCATGGATGTTGCTAGGTCTGGAGTTGCCACTGTGAAGAAGGAAAAGCATTCCAGGTGGAGGGATGGTTAGGGCTCTGATGTATGAATTTGGGCAGGAGGGGCACACAATTCAGTCCATAACAGCTCCCCAATAAACACTTGTTGAATTGAAGGGACTGCATCCAAGGGGAGAAACCAAGGCTCAAGAGGTAAATACACACACACATACCTAGTGGCCATAAAGACTGGAGATACACACACACACATACACACATATATTTTATATATATGTAATAAATGGTTTATTGATATTACAATACACGATGTGTTTAATGGCATTGCATGGTATGTTTAATGTGTTGTTCCTCATTATCAATGTATAATTCAATCCACTGTGCGAAATTGCAATGAACATGGTACATTAATGCAATCTTTCCATCAGCTCCTGCACATCCATCTGTGATTCTTTGCTTCAGATGATTTGACTCAGATTTTCAGTGAAAAAATGTGCATCTTTAGCATACCCCAGAAGAGGTAATCAAGGGTGTTCAATCTTTAAAAAAATAAAATATATCTAGGTTTCCAGACTTTACGGTCAAAATGTGTATGCGCAATGTACAGGCAAAATGTATTTTGGGGGAATAATTAGAAGTTTCAATTGGAAGTCCTGTTATTTTACCAAAAACAATTTTAGATTCTCGTCCTATTATAAATTTATCATTTAACACTTTTTTCTTTGATAATTCATCTAAGAGATTGATGAGTGAGTTAAGAAATGACTCTCCCTTTGCTGCCTCATGGTCATATTTGAATGATTCTTCGAACAGCTTGGGAAAAGTCATTTGAAAAATATGTCATGGAAAAACAAACAAAGTAAACAGATGAATAGCTGATCACTAGAACTTTTGTTTAGCTATGTGCTTTGAGGCAAGGCTATGCCAAAGAACGTGTCAGTAAGTCCCATCAGTCATGCTTTTCAAATGTCCCTAATTGTCCCTTCTTCACTCTTCTCTCTGCTACCACCCCTCTCAAGAGCTTCATCATCTCAAACTAGGGCTTTGCAAAAGTCTGTGGGCTTGTCTCCCACTAGCCTCTCTCTGCCTCCTTTGAAACACCCTGTGTAATACTCCTAACCAATCTCTGGTGCCACCAGCACCACTGTCACTGTATCAGTTTTCTATTAAAAACAAACCACAAAAACAACAACCCAATTAAAAAGTGAGCAAAAGATCTGAACAGAGATTTCTCCAAAGAAGATATTCAGATGGCCAACAGGCACATGAAAAGATGTTCAACATCCTTAGCTATCAGGGAAATGCAAATCAAAACTACAGTAAGATATCACCTCACTCTGGTCAGAATGGCTATACTTAACAAGACAGGAAACAACAAATGTTGGAGAGGATGTGGAGAGAAGGGAACACATTGCTGGTGGGAGTGCAAACTGGTGCAGCCACTATGGAAAGCAGTATAAGTATCCTCAGAAAATTAAGAATAGATCTACCGTATGATCCAGCTATTCTACTGCTGGGTATTTATCCAAAGAACTTGAAAACACAAATGCGTAAAGATACATCCACCCCTATGTTCATCACAGCCTTATTCACAATAGCCAAGACTTGGAGGCAACCTAGGTGTCCATCAAGGGATGAATGGATAAAGAAGATGTGGTATATATACACAATGGAATATTACTCAGCCATAAGAAATGATGAAATCCAGCCATTTGTGACAACATGGATGGTTCTTGAGGGTATTATGCTAAGTGAGATAAGTCAGAGGGAGAAAGTCAAATACCATATGATCTCACTCATAAGCAGAAGATAAAAACAACAACAAACAAACACAGAGAAACAGAGATCGGATTGGTGGTTACCAGAGAGGAAGGGGGGGAGGACAAAAGCGGTGATTAGCCACATGTGTGTGGTGATGGATTATAATTAGTCTTTGGGTAATGAACGTGATGTAATCTACACAGAATTCTAAATATATTATGATGTACATCTGAAAGTTGTATAATATTATAATCCAATATTACTGCAATTAAAAAAACCCCCAAATTACAATGTTTTTATTTTGAAAAAAACGCTCTCCACAAAACATCACGTACAGTATGATTCTGATTTTGTTGAAAACAAAACTCAAACCCACACACTATATATATATGTATATGCACATATGTATATCCATTGTATTGGTTTCCTACTGCTGCTGTAACAAATTACCATAAACTCAGTTGCTTAAAACAACACTAAGTTATTATCTTACAGTTCTGGAGGTCAGAAGTCCAAAATCAGTCTCAGCTGGCTAAAATCAAGGTGTCAACAGAGCTGCATTCCTTCTGGAGGCCCTGGGGAGAATCTGTTTCTTAGTCTTTTCTAGCTTCTAGAGGCTGCCTGCATTCCTTGGCTCATGGCTCATTCTCCTTCTTCAAAGCTGGCAGTGTAGCAGCTTTCAATCTCTGTCTGATTCTGACCCTTCTGCCTCCCTCTTATAAGCACCTTTGTGATTATATTGGGCCCACCCAGATAATTCAGAATAATCTTTCCTTCTCAAAATTCTTAACTTAATTACATCTACAAAATCCCTTTCGCCATGTAAAGTAACGTATTCACAGGTTCCAGGAATTAGGACATGTATATATTTTTGGGGGAGGGGTATTATTCTACCACACCCATCATAGATAACCACAAATATGCATGAAAAACTAAAAGGAAATATGCCAAAATATTAACAGGTTGATTATCTCTGGATTAAGAACTTCAGGTGATTTTAGTTTTTACTTCTTTGTGTTTGATCAATAATAGTCCCAGTTTTTGAAATGGTCTTGCATTACTTTTTTATTCACAGAGAATGATGACAACTAGTAAATGTCACTCTAGAGGATGTTTGCTATTTCCTCCACCCTGTCCTCTTCTTTCTTCTGGAGATGGTATGTTTCTTTTGGAACTGCTACTCTAACCCAGCCTCCAACTCTGCCATGTGGCTCTAAGGGCTGCTGTCAATCGTGCTATCTCTTCATCTTGGTTACAGGTGAGAGCATGTGATCCACACTGGGCTAACTGGCAGCATTCCCAGCATTTCTTTCTTTCTTTAATTGGAATCAGGAGAAAAAGTCAGTTTTCTCTGATGAGGCACTCAGGAGAAGACAAATTGGAAAATGTCAGTGACTGTGGTTCTCATGTCATAGAAAACCTGAGAGTAAAGCAGAGATGAAAACAGAGAGGGAGATTCCTAGCAGTGTTTTCATCCTTGATGGGGGTTGCCTGAGGACCAGCTAGTTATAGTCCTCTCCTTCCCCAGGTTTTGTATATAAACCAATACCTCTTTCTGCCCAAAATGGCTGTTTCTATCATTCGCAGCAAGGGTCGGGTTAAAACAGTTAGGAATATTTTTAAGCCCGCAGCAATTCCCCGTTGCCTGCTACTGTCTAAATTAGCTCCTCTGACTGGCGTGGATGTTGTTCTCAACCCTCTCCTCCTCTCCCCCAACTTCTCAACACTGCGTCACTCGGACTGCCCTTCTCCTCTTTCCTTTCTCACTTTCTGGCATTTGCTTTTGTAACTTTGCTCTTGTTCTGCTTGCCTGGACTGTCTTCACCTCCCGCCCCTGCCCTTCCAAATCTTGTCCAACTTTCCCAGCCACCTCTAGGACTCCCTATGAAATACCCCTCAAGGCAGCCAGGGAAGGCTCCCTTCTCTGAATGTCTATAATATGCAAGGTGTGCTCTTTGTATTCAACACCTAAGTCAACTTTTTATGGTTTGGGGTCACTCCAAATAAGTGATAACCCCCACGAGGACAAGAACCGTACCATGTTTTACAAATTGTGCTCATAGAGCTAGCTGTTCATGTTCAGCAAAAGCTCAGAAGTGTTAAGGTGTAGTCCTCCTTGGAAGAGAACACAGTGGCCGTTGTGAATATTTATGTTAGAAATGGCCTGGTGCATTGGAAGACGGTTTCATGATACTAAGTGGTCCTCCTTATGTTGCATGTTTTCTCATTGTTTCCACAAAGATAATTTAAGAATGGGAAGTAAGACCTCATGGGAAAAGATGAGGAAGCCAGAATCATTTAGCCATGAGAAGAAAAAAAAAAATGGAAGTGAACCTAACAAAAATCTTAACATTTGTGAAAATTTGCTATACAGAAGATAGGATTCTATGTTCCTAGGAATTAAAGTTGAGGTGGAGCATAAGCATATAATCACATAATGAAATTTAGGTGTGCCTAGATAGGTTTTTCACCATAAGAGTGTCAAACAATGAAATGAATTCTGATCTTTGTATAATGAATTTCTATGGTAGTTCTGGACAAAAAAAATCTTTTGAAAATGGCTTAAGGGTGATTTTGCCTAAAGGCAAGTTGAATAAAGTGACCACAAAAAATTCTTACTAATTGTAAGGATCTATTTTATAAAATTTAATCTTGTACAGAGAAGGAAAATTTTTTTTAATGACGTTTAAATATTACAGCTGTGTGTGCAGATACTTTTATTGTTTTCTCCATGAAAGAAGAATGTCTTGTTCCAAATACGCATAGGGATAAGTTAAAAACGTTTGCCCAATCTATTCATCTGCTTTCTTCCGAGGGAAAGCATAACTATGTTCAGATGTAACCATACTTCTGCCTTTGAAATTATTTCTACCTTTTTTGCCTCAAGAGGAATTGTAAATTTTATGTCCAAATCATATCTTAAAAACACTCGACAATATTTCCTACCTGGACAATGACACCCTTGTCCCGACAATTGTCACATTTTGTGACATATTGTGCTCCCAATAATTGAGCACAAAACAGAGCCCAATTCTATACAGATATATCCATCAGGACTGGGAGAATGCCGCTGAAATGGCCATCACTGGGCTAAAAAGTGATTCCAGGGGAGGGAGGGATGAGTGGGGGGAGCACTGGGCATTTTTAGGGCAGTGAAACTATTCTGTAGGCTCCTGTAATGGTGGATACAGGTCATTATACATTTGTCAAAACCCACAGGATGTATAACACGGAGTGAACCTTAATGTAAGCTATGGACTTCAGTTAACTATAATGTCTCAATATTGCCTCATCAATTGTAACATATGTACCACACTAATGTAAGATGTTAATAATAGGGGAAACTTGGTAGAGGAACCGTAAAGGGGAATGTATGAGATTTCTGTACTTTCCATTCAAATTTTCTGTAAACCTAAAACTGCTCTATAAAATTGTCTAATTTTTAAAAAGTGATTTCAGGGGCCTGGCCCCGAGACTGAGTGGTTAAAGTTCTTCGCACTCCTCTTTGGCTGCCTGGGTTCACAGGTTTGGATCCTGGGTGCAGACCTACTCCACTCGTCGGCAGTGCTCTGGTGGCGTCCCACATACAAAGTAGAGGAAGATTGGCACAGATGTTAGCTCAGGGCTTATCTTCCTCAAGTGAATAAAAGAGGAAGAATGGCAATGGATGTAAGCTCAGGGCAAGTCTTCCAAAAAGAAAAAAAAAAGTGATTCCAAATACTTGAATTAGTCCTTAATTAGGGAAAAGAATGTAAGCATAAAACAGCTATATTGCTATCTTTTGTTAAGAATATTACGTATGGCCAATATCTATCTGTAATAAATTGTCTCCCCAGTCTTTTAAACACCCAGGAAAATCCTGTTGCTGTAATAACCAGAGTCTCACTGAAAACAAGTTAAATTTGAAGCCATGGACATTTTTTGTGTCTTTGTTTACTCATTATGAACCAATATTAGGGAGAATACCTTATTGTCCTCCATAAGTAACTGAAAGGACTTGTGACAAATTTCCCTTTTCCTTTTCTACCTCAGCAATAACTCAGTGTCCATTTTGGCCTTAATTTGGGGGGAAAAAAGCCTTGATGCTGGCCCATCATGGTTAGAAAGTAGTTAATATTTTCACTTGCTGTCCTTGTCATTCCACTGTATTTTAGAACTTGAACAGATAACGGGGATACCAGTCCTGTAGAAAGAACAATTCCTTTCAAAGCCCCCTCTCTTCTGGACTTTACAGACGAGTGCAGACGCTGGACACGGAGGATTGCCAAAGGCAAGCAAAAGAGTAGTATGGGAGCGCGTAAGAGGGAACGTGCCCAGGGAGGGAATGACTGGGAGGAATGAGATGACTGCGTGCCTGGATGGGGAGGTTTGAGCAGTGAAGTAAGACTGGTGCCCCGAGTGTTTCATACGCACTTCAAGACCACATTCTCAAATGAACACAGCCAGCTCTGACATGTGGCTCACTGCAGTAAACAAAACTGGATTTTTTCCACGGATTGTCAGTTGTTGGTGAAAGGGACCACTGCCCTCTTTCAGTAGGGGAAGGAGACATCTTCCACTCTGTGCTTTTTAGCATCCATATTCAGTTGTTCTGGCTATCAATCTCAATCCTTGAACTCTAAGCTACAAAAAATCACATTTCTTTGTTTTCTTGAATTAATTTAATTTTGACTTGAAGTCTTCCCTTTCACAAGGTAGGCCAGAAATTCAACCTCAGTCATTCCTGGGGCCCCCGTCCCCTGTTGTCCCCACCCCCTGCCAAGGAAGCACAGAGGCCTTGCGTAGCCTCATGGCTCTGGGGCGGTCCTTTCCGTCATCTGCCCATGCTGGGTTCCATGAGCGGGGCGCCCGCTGCCTTCGTTCTCAGTTCTCAGAGTCCTGCAGATCCAGGACTCTGATGCTGCCCTTTAACCCGTGGCTACAGGAGTCTTTGGAGAGTTAGAAATGTTCGGTCTCTTCTTCAGGCTACTACGAGGGAAGAGAGGGCAGGAGAAAGATAAGGGCACACAGATCTCTCTCATTCTCCTCAAGGCACATCTTTTTTCCCTCAAAGGCAAACCCAGTTCTCTTTTCCCTCCAGGGAATGCAGCATAAGCTTCTGGAGGGCATTAGGCATTTGGAAATAAAACCAAGAAGGGAAGTATGTTGCAGGCAACTTCTGCTTTCCTCCTTTGGACATGTTAATACTCCCCGAGGCAAAGAAGTGTGGGCCTTCAACCTTCCTGAATTTAGGATGCGAAAGAGGAAGCCACAAATACAAGTCTCAAAATCCTCATCTCTGTGCCCCGCAGCCCCCAGGCAGCTTGCCCAGGCTGAGCCAAGTGAGGATCTTTTGCCTGAAGCCTTAATGCAGAAGGGTCGATCCCTAATAAGCTGCTTGATGTCTACCCTCCTCTACAAATTCAGTCAGAAATTCTCATTCAGAAAGAAAAGTCAAAGTTCAGGGACATGAGGAAAATGGGTGCATGGGATTATTTCCACAGTTCACTTCTATTAGTACAAGATTAATTCCAGTAGGTAAAAGTTAAAGTGTGAGCATCTATACTACGGATCAATTGATAAAGTTAGAAAATGTCAGTAATGACTTTATCCTTTGGGAACCTGATTCTCCCCTAAAGGGTGTTGCTAGGAATGTAATTTGCTAGTTACAATTATATTGTCAGAAGGACCACGAGGTGATTTGTAGCAAATCCCCTCACATATGTTTACGTTTAACTCATTCCTTGATTTTTTTCCCCCTAAAATAATTTGGTAAAGAGCCAGGCAAGTGACTACCAGGAGTTTCTTCAGTGATACATTTGCAACTCTGTAATAACTTTTGCTGTGTGATTACTGTTTCTCTTTTTCCTAGAAGCCCACAAGTTGACAAAGGGAAACACGGGAGTTTCCACTTTATCTGGAGGTTTTGTATTCTCTGTTCCTCTACTCCAGTTTTGGATACGTTTATGCATGTGATAGCAGTGCTAAGCACCAGCTATAATTAGAATGTCATGGTAATGTAGGATGAGTTATATATATAAATATATACACACTACAAGCTGCTTTGCTGTTACCACAACAAATAATGGGAAACCACAAGAGCCTCTCATGTATTTTTCTATTTGAAGGGCCGGCCGTGTAGAATATTTGTCAAAACTCTAAGTGAAAGATATTTTTTCTTAAATACTTTTGCCATCCTTCCTATTTATATTTTATGCTTTTGTTTGTGTAACAAAAAACTTTCTTTCCTTTTTCAAGTATTATCCAAAGGGACCATGATCCTTAATGAAATATCAGTGTTTGTTTCAACTGCTCCTTAGTTAGAGCATCTTTCCTTGAACTTATTCTAGAGGAGATGTGTACATCTGCCACCCATTATCCATGCCTATTTACCATGGTTTGGAGAATCAGGGACGTTAAAACTGTATGCTTGGAAGGCCAACAAAATAAGTTATTAGCTCTCAGTGTCATGCGAGGATGTGTGCCCGATTCTGTCCTTAAGGCTCTAAGAAGGGAGAGAAGGATCTTTCTCCTCTAGCACTCTCTAAGCAGCCCAGCAACCGCAGAACAAATCATCTACGTGTAAATTTTTATCACATAGAAATGTGTACTTCTAGAGTGTCAGATAGAACAAAGAATTATCCCAAATGACTCCTGGATTTTTGGCTTTGCCTGACCTTCCTTCACTCTAATCCATGTCTACCTGGGTCGACCCAGACACTCATTCACTCAGAAAAACTTTAATTGAGGACATACTGTGTGTCCGGCATACTCCTAGAAACAGAAGAGCAGAGGCAGTCTGGGACTGAATCTCGAATTGTCCCTGAGGGTCAGAATGGGAGCTCAGCCCTACTGACTAGCTCGGCTTGAGGGATGTGGGTGGGGGCTCAGAGTTTCAGACTGGCATAGAGCAGGTGCTTTGAGGATGAGGACGGCTGAAGTGATGGGAAGCTGTTCAGTCAGACAGTCTCCTAAGAGGAATGGCCATGCAGTTGCGTCAAAGCAATGAGTAGACCCTCCAGCGGGTGGTCAACAGTAGGGAGGCACTGCCCTAGGTATAGGTCTGGAGTTTGAGGCAGTTCCCAGGAGGACAAGAGCAGGATGGATCCCAGGCCTAGAATAACGAGTGGGAGCTGTGAAAGATATCATTTCTCGCCACACAAAGGCATCCCCAGCCTCCCCCCCGGCAGTCAGGGGTGGCCATGGGATCCAATTCTAATGAAGACATAGTAAGTGATGTCTGTTGGGAATAAGAGGCAGGCTTTTGGGAAATATTTTGCTTTCATGATAATTAGGGATAAGCATTACTGGCAAGAACCTTTCCTTCTTTTTGTTTTCTGACCTTGAGTACAAGCATATTGCCTGCTTCATGAGTATACAGTGATCAAAGGCAACGTGCTAAGGATGCTGGAGCAGGAGGAGAGCAACAGGCTGCATCTTTGGTGCCATCCAGCCACTGCTCCAGCCCTAGATGTCCTCCTCCAGACTTCTTATAATTAAAAAGTTTTAAAAAGAGAACACTTTGGGTAAGCCACGGTTGGGATTTCTTTTGCTTACAGTCAAACTCATTTGAACTGAAATAAAAATCAAGGTAGAAACTCCATGGAAAATAAGGGGTGGATGTGGAGATTTAGCTATTGAAGTGGGCGTAAGAGATGGGAGGTAGCTTACGGGGAAGTAGGTCAAAACTCAGTGATTAGAACCAAGGAATGTGTTCAGAGGTAACCAGCAGAAGGCTGATCTTCAGGCCTCTTAAATGCCCCATGGCCAGAAACAGGATTGAACTCAGAACCTAGGAGAGGGACAAGGGGTCCAGCTTAGGGCGTGGAGAGTGTTGCGGAGCAAGGATGACAGAGACGTATCAGAGTCTAGCCTTTGTCAAATTCCTCTTAGAATTTCATCCCATAGTTTAAAAGCTCCAAAATAGTGTCTCTCATCATATAAACTAAAAAAGTAAACACTATTTTTCAGGAGTTCTTCTTGGGAAATCACAAAGTTTATTCCCCCATTGATAAGTTGATTAAAATGTCTATTAAAGTGATTGATCTAAATTACAAAAATGAGAGTCAAGAGACCTTACAGGACTAACACCTATGAAAGCTTTTCTTCAGTCTAAGAAAATGTAGCAATAATATAAATGTAGTATTATATTAGCAAATAAAATGAATCACATTTAAAGCTGGTTAAAACCTTTATTATTAAAAAGTATAAATATTACAGAAGGTATAAGATGTAGGAAAATAAGCCTTGTCATCTGAATATATAGTTAAATTCTAACTGGAATTAAAGAAAACATCATGGGAATCCACAATCTATATCTGGGAGTGTTGGGAAAACAGAAAGGAAGGGGTAAATTTAGGGTCGAGAGGTGAGGACATGGCTGTGTTGGAGGGTGTAGGGAGAAGATCTGGAAGGCAGAGGGGCCCTGAGGACAGACTGGGCTCCATTCTGGACATTAGTGGTGAAAATGAGATTCCTGCTCCTCTGATCCTTTCTTCTTCTTCTGGGACTAGAACTCTGGGAGCCAGAGTCGAGCATCCTTCCCCATTTGAGCTTTGAGAGCAGAAAGCTACTCAAGGGGGAAGAAAGTCGACATTGCTGCCATCTCCCCATTCTCTGACTGGCAAGAAAGTGGCTAAGAAATTGTCCTGGGAACAGTTTTGCAGGCAGGAACAGAGCAGTATTATCTAAGGTGAGGCCAGGCATGGGGGGAGGCAGCAGGTGGCGTAAAGGTACCCGAGGTCAGGCCGGGTATGGATTGGCCGCGGTGGTGGTTTCAGAGTGTAGCTGTGGGTTGGGGCAGATGTCCACTCCCCTGCCTTTGGATATTCCTTATATCAAAGTTCCAGCCCCACCCGAAGAAGGCTCTCCTCTACTGGGTTACATAGAGTTTCATCCAGAAAGAGCTTGATCCAGTGGACAGAGCCTGGGGTGTGAATTGTCTCTAACAAAGTGGAAGGTCTGACTGGAGTCTCATTCCTTGACAGCATGACCTGTTGGTTGGCTCAACACTGACACAGAGCCATTTTCAAAAGATCTCACTCTTCTGTTTCAGACTTAGCTCCTCAGACCGTTTCCCCAGGAGCCTTTCAGCCAATGTCCAGCCAACTGACTAAATGGTTGACCTCTCCCTGAAGTCAGATCAGGAACATAAATAAACAGGGAGGCCTTTGCTTCTGGGCCGATTTAGAGCCTCACAGAAGGGACCCCCTTTCTCAGGGGAGATTGAGTGAGTTGGTCAAGGAGGCCTGTCCTCCTCATATCAGCAGAATCCTTCTCTGTGGAAAACCATTGTTTCTTCAAGGCCAGGAACAAAGATTTAGGCCAACGAGGACTTGGCCACACTTAACATACAGGAAAATAATTAATTCTTCATTCCGAGTGGGCACAGGTGATTCCAGAGTCTCCTTGACCCCACAAAGGCCTCTTTACCTGCTTGATTATGCCTGAAGTTCCAACTCTTCTCACAGACAATTAGAGATAAAAGACAAATGCCTAACTGAAGAGATACATTGACTGAAACTCATTCATACCAGGGTAACAAGCCACCTTAATCAATAAGCCTCAGAGACTGATTGGGGGGAAGCTACTGGGTCCTTGAAGTGGGTGATGAGTTGGAGGGAGGCCTGCATGGAACAGGAAGACTCGAGGCGGGCGATGGGAACTCTAAAGGCAAATGCCCTTTATCCCACTGAAGAATATGACTTTTGAGTTGCACAATGCACTTCTCGTTATGGAGAAGGATGTGTGTGATTTAAGTGTTTCTGACTTCACTATAAAGCATTTCCTTCTAAACAGAAGAGGTCCAGGTTTCCATAGTGAGCTATTATTCAATCATTATTAGTCACTATTTCTATTAAAATAATAGTGATGACAATAGAAATGTACATAAGACCACTGGTTACTTATGACAGAGACACACGAGATGTGCAAATTCAGATGATTCACCCACATTTTTGGCTCCATCTGCTTTTCAGATAGGAAGAAGTTGAAGTCGTATGATCCCTTCTCACATGTGTGACGCCCTGTCTGCGTCGACTTTGACTTCTAAAGAGCTCTCCTCAGATAGTTTGGATGTCCTTTTTCTGGGTGAGGCTCTATGTAACCCAGTGGACCAGAGCTTTCTTTGGGTGGGCCTGGAGCTTTGATATAAGGAATCCCCAAAGTCAGGATATCCAACACAGGAGCTTTTATTTTCCATTTTAACCCCGGAGTAGATGACCTTTTTCATATTGTTTAAAGTATTTATTTTGTCAGAAAATTTTGCAGTATGAATCTGCATTACGAATTTGATGTAGAAGCTAAAAGCAGAAGTTTGAATAAGTGAGTGTTCCGTATGAATTAAGTTGGAATTCAGCTGACATTATCTTTCCTACTGCACATTCAACATATGCTGTGGGCATGGCGTAAAATAAGTTTTTATAGCTAGAAAAAAGTGGTGGAGGCCATTTTTGTCAACATTGAGTATTTCTTATTTATTGGAGTCTAGAAAAGAATTTTGTGATCCCTGAATCATTTTAAATCACCTTTGAAAGTACGATATATGGAAATTAAGGATTTTTCAATTTTGAAAAGTATGAGAAAAAAATTATGAGAAAAGAAAAATCCTAAAATAATTCTGTAGGATTTTTGCAATTAAAATGTATTTAGAGTACTGAAGAGAATGACAATTTGATTTTGTGGGAAGTCTGAAATTAAGATTAAATATGTTTTTAAAAACTGTTTTCAGGTGCTGTGGCAGAGATAGCCAGCTGTCCATCAAACTCTGTCCTCCCTCTCTCATAGAACTGTTGCTGGAACTTGGCTGCTGAGCCAGGCTTGGGATTTCCCAGCCTCCTTTGCATGTAGGTGTGGCCATAGGGTAGTTCTGGTCAATGGAATGTGAGCAGGAGTGACCTGTCACTTCTGGGCCAAGACGTTTAAGAAGCAGGTATGCCTTTCTACTTGCAATCTCCTCTTGCATTTCCTCTTTATCCTCCTCCATCTGCCTGGAGGCATTTGACAATGCGGGCCGAATGGAGGTGGAGCCACAGACGAATTAACCTGGAGAAAGCTACCTGCCAACCAGAAACACTACGGGAGTAAGAAATAAGGCCCCAAATGTGTAGTAGCTGTAAGACAATAGGAATGTATTTGTTACAGCTGCTAGTGTTACCTCAGCAAAGGGACCCTTATTACTGTCACTTATTGCTAATTTCCAGTGAGAGATTCTGCTGGACTTAACGTTAACGAATAGATGAGACTCACTTGCAATTAACAGACCATTTGCACATAGATTTTAAAAAAATTGTGGTGAAAAATGCAAAACATGAATTTACCCTCTTAATTTTTAAGTGTACATTATAGTACGGTCAACTATATGCACATTGTTGCACAACAGATCTCCAGGACTTTTCCATCTTGCTTGACTGAAGCCCCATACCCACTGAACAACAACTGGACACATATGTTTAAAGTCTTTAATAACAGTTTATGTTCTTAAGCAGGTAAAATATTTTCTTGAAGTCTTCATTTCAGCACCAGCAGAGCATCACATTTAACATTGAATGGCCGTTACTGTGTGCCAGGCACTGTTCTAAGTGCTTTTTATTTATTTTCTCAATTTGGCCAAAAAACATGCAAGACTTCTATTGGGGGAAAACCAAAGTTGTATCGAGAGGCAAAACTCCTTTTATATACCAACCCCGGGACTGATTATCACCTATTTGAAATTAATGATTCTGAAATAATAGAGTTTAATGTAAAGAACGATATTTAAAATAATGGGAAGATTGCTACTGTTAATATAGATGTTCATTAAAATAGCTCCACAAACACGGCCTGTTTCTGTTCTGACATTTTACTGCTTGTGGAGGTAACTGCACCTATTTTTCTTACCGAGATGCTTTTCTTAGCCTGAGTTGCCACAGTCCATTAGCGTTCCTGCCCTAGACCCAGACAGCCTATTAAAAGAGTTGGTGAATGGAGTGATTATAACCTAAGATCAATCTTCATCCAGAAAGCATACCAAAGGGCTGCTAACGGACCTTCCACCAGAAGAGGAGTTTTATCCTCAGGTGTGTTGATTCCAGCTCTACTCTCTAGAGTGGCAAATAAACACAGAAAATGCCAGGCTTGCCCCTACCTACAAGAAGTGAATCATGACAGTCATCGGAGCACAGTCCAAGTCACACAAACCTGCTTACTCTAGATGCACCGGGACTGCTGTTCAACTCGGTTACATTTGCCAAATCAGTTGTGTGTGGGGGGAAACTTAAACCCCCAGTTTAAATTTAGATCAAGCTCCCAGATCGAATTCCCACACTGCCTCTTTATTTTAACCTCCCAGGATAATGCTCTCTTTAATCCTTTGCTGTGCTTCCTGCTTATCTGCTTTCATTTTTTCTTATCTCCTAATCCACTCTATAAGATCTGTTCAGGCTCCGATCAAGGCTAATGCTTTAGTCTCCTCTTGGCTCTCAGCAATCTGCTTTCTTTTGGTCCCAACAGCTGGGATCCTGAAGCCCTCAATCTCAGGCTCAATCCTACATTCATGTTTGGGAACAACTCTCAGTCAGGTCTGGGGCAATTTAAAGAGCCCTATGCCAGTATCTGGACAATGCAGCCCCAAGTCAGCCTGTCTCCTGATGCCATTTGAACATTTACCTTTTATTTATTCAACAACTACTCTTCCAGCCCCCCTTTACCCCTACCATGTGCCAGGCACTGTGTAAACCAATGGCGACCCGACAAATACTAAGACATAGTTCTTATCTTGAGAGCCTTTCTGTTTGGTAGGTAGGTGGACAAGTTAACCAGCTGTCATGGTAGAGTGGTAAGTGCTGTGACAGGGCCGTGCAAAGGATGCTGTGGGAGCTCCTAGGAGAGGCACCAACCTTGGGAACGTCGAGGGCAAGTACAAAAGGGGGAGTCAGAAAAGTGTTTCCAGAAGACTTGATTTCTGTACAAAGATCTGAAAGGTGTGTAGACATTACCTAAACACATAGGGAAGAATTGTGTGTGTGTGCACATGCACGTGAAAAACCAGAGAATAAGGAGAACATAGTGTTTTCCGGGAGCTGTCAGTAGCTCTGTTTGCAGTATAACACAGTAAAGATCATGAGTGACATCAGAGCCAGGCCACCTGGGATTGACTTCTCACTCTGCTGCTATGTGACCTTGGGCAAGATACTTAATCTCTTTTTGCCTCGGTTTCCTCATCTGTAAAAGAGGAATAATAATAGGACTTATTTTATAGGATTGTTGCAAGGAGTAATAAACTTAATACGTACAAGTGCTTAGAATGGTTCCTGGCATACAACATAATAACGAGGGTTTGCTATTAGTTAGCTATTGTATCGAAGGAAAGATAGGGAATGGCTACAGAAAACTCCTGTTGCCATGGTAATAAGTTTGGACTTTAAAACCGTTTACTGAATCCCTATTGCCCTCAGGATAAACAGGGAGCTGCTTTAAACAGATCGCTCTGCTGCAGTGAGGACATCTGCTTGGAGAGTTCCAGGCTGGAGGAAATTCTTCTCTGCCCATAGCCCTTGCTGGGAAGATGATGAGCTTCTTGCTCCATCCCCTTCTCCACTGACTGGCCACCGGAAAAGGTGCTGCCTAGGGGAGCAGGATGGGCTGGGAAGATGATGGGTTCATATATGGCCTTTGTGGTGCTTGTGGAAGCAGGTGTAAATGTCCCCTAAGCAGCTGGATATTTAGTTCTGAAGGCATGATTTGGAAATAGTCAGTATTAAAAGGATACTTGAAGGCCTAGAAGTAGAGTTAATATCATCCAGGGAGGCTAAGTAGATGGAAAAAAAGTGAGAAGCCAATAACCCTGAGAAAGATCCTCATTGAAGAGGCATGAAGGAAAAGAGCCCCTTGTGACAACATGGATGGACCCTGAGGGCATGATGCTAAGTGAAATAGACAGAAAGACAAATACTGTGTGATCTCACTTTTATGTCGAATCTAAACAAACCAACCAAGAAAAAAAACAAGCTCATAGATACAGAGAATGGATTGGGGGTTGCCAGAGGCAGAGGGTGGAGGATGGGCGAAATGGATGAAGGGGGTCAAAAAGTACAAACTTCAGTTAAAAAGTAAATAAGTCATGTATAACATGGAGACTACAGTTAATGATACTGCATTGTATATTTGGAAGTTGCTAAGAGAATAGATCTTAAACGCTCTCATTACAAGAAAAAAAAGAAAAAGAAAAAGGAAAAGAAGAGCCCTTGAAGGATATTGAGAAGGAGTCACTGGAGAGGCAGGAGAAGATCCAGAAGCACACAGTGTCATGTGAGCCAAAGGGTTGATTGTCACTTCAGACACAGCAGTGATCAACGGTGTCAAATGCTGCTGAGAGAGTGCCTAAGACAGGGATGGAAAACAGTCTATTCGTGCCAGGGAGGACTTTGGTAAAAAGAGTTTAGAGGGATGCTTGGCAGAAGCCAGGTTGGAATGGGCCTAGGAGTGAATGGGAGGCGAGGAATGAAGAGTGGGTAGAATTCAGGAGGGTAGATTCAAGAGGACAGTGAGTTTAGGAGGCTAGTGGGTTCAAGGAAGTTTGAGGTGAAAAGGAAGAGGTGGGGCGCGGTGGGTAGAGGCACCCGTGGAGCTGAAGGGTGAGTTGTTGAAATGCTGGTGGAGAAAGAAGACGAAAAGGTGGTAACTGGAGAGAAACAAATGTCTCTGAGGGAAGTCACGGGGCAGGTGGTGGGTTGAACCTTGGCTAGAAGGAGGGATCCTTCTTGTGTTGGGGCAGGAGGGAAAGAAACAGGGATGAGTATGAATACAGGCAGGTAGGGGACTGAAGCTGAGGGAATTCTCCTCTGACGGTCACCACTGCCTTGGGAAGTAGGAGGCTAAGTCTTTAGTTAGGGAGGCACGGTCAGGCATGGAGTAGGAGGTGAGGAGAAGGAGGAAAATCTGAGAGTGAGAGGGTTCCCTGGAAGAACATGTAGGCATGGTTGATGTCCCAGTTTTTTCTGGAGACCATGTTTTTTTCCCAGTGGATTTCACACAGTAGAAAGTTTATTTCCTGCTTGTATAATATTTCTCAAGGGGTGAGTAGGTGTAGTCCATACATTTTAACAACATCCAGTGTGCACAGCCGTGCCTTTTCCTCCAGCAGTCCCCAGCGGCTTGAATTAGGAGTAGAGACAACAGGATTGGGGTGCTATCAGGTAGGAGAAATGAAAAGGCAGCCAAGCAAGAGAACTGCGGGATTGGCTGAAGTGATGCACTATGGGGGAAAATACAGAAGGCAGATTGCAGGAGGGGTTCCATGGGGCAGGGAGGGGACCTGTGACCAAATAACAAGGAGGCTAGTGCTGGTAATGGTGTCTCCTCGAGTAGGGCACAACCTGCACAGCCTGTTGTGGCAGCCCTGCAGGATAGGCGTGGTGAGACAGGCCGTCCACAAGACCTCACAAACAAGGGAGGAAAGAGGGACTTAGATTTTCAGGAAGGGGCTAATCATGACCCAGACTAACAATCTGCTAAGGGGACCCAAGGTCAGGAGAGGTAGGCTAGTTACTGTGTATCGGAAACAGCAGTGGTTCTGGGTGCCCTGGGGCCAGAGGTGGAGTAGAGAGAAAGGAGGACCTCTGAATTTTGGACCTAGTAGCGGGGCTGCCCCCGTGTTAATTGCATTATATTCGTAGTATAATATGATATACATGTAATATAACAAACATAATGATAATGTATATAATGCATGTAACATAACATAATATAATTAATATACTATAATATAAATAAATACATTCTACTTATAGTCATTAGGTCCCTCACTGATACCCTTTGGCCCATGGCCTTGACTTGGGACTCGACCTTCTCTGGAGTTGGAGTTCTACCTTACTCACTAGAGCTCTTGGGCCTCAACTCCTGGCCCTCTGCCCCAGACCCTGAGCAGAGACTGGTACCTGCTAAGACCTCTCTGTTTCTGATGGCCACCTACCTCCATCTCTGCTTCCAGGCTGCTCCTGGATTCCTCAGATGATTGGGATCTTGTTTTCTGACACTTACCTATACCTATATGGAATCTTCCTGATCCTTTCCTTGTCTGGGCTTCTGTCCAGTGCCTATATCTGGAACAGTCTCAGAACAGTATCAGGAGCGTGTCTGATAGGACCTGCATTCTAGATTCTCTGGCCCTTGTGGGTCTGGTCCATCTCACACCAACTGACCTTCAGTTATATTGCTCTACTCCTGTCTCTTAACTTTTTCAAAATACTGCTCCTGTGCCTAGAATATTTTTTTCCTCTTTTGTGATTATATTTTGGGTTTTTACTTTAAAGGATTCTTTTTGAAACCATATTCCATAGAACACTGGTATGTGAAGGGAAGTTAAAATAATTCTGTAAAAAGAAAGAAGCGTGATTTTTGTGGACAAATGTTTGCGAAGTACTTGGTAAGAATAAAATTAAGCAAGATTCTTTACCATTGGACCTCTCAGAACCTCACGTAAGCTAATATGGATTGTAAATTCTCTAGAAGGGTCTGTAGAACTTACCAGTGGAACCCACTTTTATGGTACACTTCTTAACATCTTTTGGGACTTCTGAGTAGCACAGTTTGAAAAACACAGTTTTATAGGAACCAAAAAGGCTCTACTTAATTACAAATCATGTATTCATTTAATTATTTTCCATTCATCCAATCAAGAATCATAGAGAGCCTGCCTCAAGCATGGTGCTGTGGACCGGAGACACTGATGGTCAGTCTCTGAGGAACTCACCAGCGGATGGGAGTGTGGTCATGTCCTCTGGAACTCCTACTCACGACCTCCCCTTAGTGATAACTGACCTTAAACCTCTTTACCACTGACCAACCTCATGCAAAATATGATATTTCTAACAATTTGAAGCAGTTGGTGTAGTGGAAAGAACACTGGAATTGGAGTCAGAAGTCTGCTTTAAGTAGCACTTATCCTCTTGGGTTTAGTTTTCTCATCTATAAAATGGGGATGATAATTACCCCATTTGGTGGGGTTATGGTCAGGATTAAATGAGATAATATTATGAAAGTTATTTGCAAAGGGCTATAAAAATGTAATTTATCTTCCAGAAGAGAGAATTTACTGTGTGGAAGAAAACCATGATGGCAGCATTAACTACATACTTGAGGCATTATAGTCAGACATTCAAGTTTGTTTTTCACTTTTTAGACAACACTCCTTCTTAGGCAGGAAACGACAATGTTGATTCAAATTCAAATAACAAAACAATCTCACGTTTTTCAAATGTAACTTTTCAGGAAGCTATAGGGCACTATTGAGTTTCTGCTCTCCTCCCAAGTCAGCATTATAATTACATTTGCAATCAACTCTTTGGGCGGCTGGTGGTATATTTCCCTCCAACCAGGATATGCATTTAGCTATGTAGGAAGTATATTAAACAAAGGAAAAATTTTCAATACTTATTTTGAGAAAGGCTATTTGTAAGAATCAGATCATTTTTATGTGTATCGGGCAGGAAAATGTTTACTAAAACCAATTTAATTGCCCTACGTAAATCCTAATTTGAAAAGTCAAGTGTGATAGGAAGAAAAAGAGGAAAATGGTCGGGAGAATGTAACCCTCTGAGCTAACGAATCTGTTTTTCATGGGAAGAGAATTCACACATTGCTCTGGGAAAGCAGCATTCCTACTGAATCCGCAAGTCTGTGTTTCTCAAATCCAGGGCATGTACTGGGAATCTACCCGGTGTCAGAGTTCCATTTGAATCATTAGTGAACAAATTTGAACACAACGGAAACTGTAAAAACGGTACAAAAAGACCCAGCAAGGCTCTCAGCTGTTCTGCCTTCTGAGAGAAATGGCTTGCTCTAAGGAAAAATATCTCGTTCCTATTTTTTAAGTTACAAATTAAACCATGTGGGTTTTCATTTAAGTCCAGGGACTTTATTAATACGGAAACACACGAAAGACTCGCCCAAGGTAGGAGTCATATTGCCACTGATTCATTGCAGTTAGCTAATTTGACTAACTCTTTTTTTCCACTGAAGGAAGACAAACTCCCCGCAAGTTGGAGGGGGCCTGAGAAATCGTCTTTTTACAGATGAAGAATCTTGGGTAATTTTTGCTAATTCAGAATGGGAGGATTGCATATTCATAATACCTCTCTCTGTGGCATCATCCTTATTGTACACGTAGGAAGAGAATTGCTGTTGGTACTCTTTTGCCTGACTTACGGAGTCAACCATTTCTTGTATATATAATTCTAATTACAGTAAAGAATAATGTCAACATTTAGTCATCTTTCTCCATTTGCAAGGAAAGGAACTCTTAATCCTTTATTTGAGAAAAATAGCTTTTCCCTGCTATGCTTGAAAATGCTAATATCCAATGCCTGTTTCTTTTTGCAGCTATTTCTTGCAACATTTTCCTAAACATCTGAATTTAAAATGATATCTTTGGGAATGAAAATACTTCTTTTATTTACTTTCCAAATAATGAAACTGACTCAGAAAAATAGCACTGGCGCTAGCTGGAAACCTCACTAGTTACAAAATCCTACATAATTTGTACAACCTTGAGGTTTCGAGCTGCTTATGGAAGCTCATGCCATCAAGCCCTCCAACTCAATCCAATTCAAGTTTGTCAACATCACTGCTGGCTGTGTAACCTCCGTGCGTTCAGGCAAAGAAAAAGAAGGAGGTGCCGGGAACAGACAGCAGCGCTACCTGTAATTCCACCGTTTGAGATTCACTCCTCTGAGGTAAAATGTCTTATTCTGGGAGTGGTGGATTAAAATTTAGAAGCCCCTGGATGAAACACAACATTGGACCATTGTCTGCTATTAGCACCTGAGGGATAAGGAATTCATTCATTCTGGGAAACATAGGAGACCTCAGAACTGGAGGCCACCCAAGGACTATGGGCATGAAAACTCTAATAACCACTCTGCTAGCAGCCAGCTGTGTGGGTCTGAGCGAATCGTTCCGTTATCCAGCCTCTCTCTCCACCTTGGTAGAATGAAGGGATTGTCCTGCTCCAAATTTCTACAGCTCTCCTAAGGAAGAGAGGGCAGAGCGTGGCAGGGCCGGTGAGTGGAACAGTGAGTCTCGTTGTCCCTGACATTTCTGTCTCTGCAAAGCCGGAGAACTTGAAGGCCAGGTCCCAGAGCTGCTTTCCAATTCCTGCTCAGCTCTGAGCGCCTAGCTTCAGAGTTATCTCAGGGGAACGGTGGGGTCCGAATTGGGGGCAAGGGCCCCATGGTCGCATTTGGTCCACGTTGAGCCCCTCGCCTGAGTCTATTCAGCTTTTTAATTTTTTTAGCACAGCCATGAACCCACTCCTCCATGATGCTCTGCTCCTCACTTTGAGCATGAAATAGCCCCAAATTACTCAATTTCTTCTGCTCTATTGAACTCTAAGTCCCTGATTTCCTCCCTCCTATCTTTTCAGAGGGGGTCAAAATCACCTTTTGAAGAGAATGCCTCGAGTTCCCTAGGCTGCTTCTGATTCACTCAGGACACCTTTCAGTGGTAGAGCCCATTTATCCGACTGACCTCCTCCACCTTAGAAAACCACCTAGCCTCAATCAAAATCCGGATACTGTGTTCTCTCTGATTTTGGGAAATCCTTGGGTAAATGTGAGTTAAACGTCTTTTCTCAGGCTTCCTCTCATGGTCAGAGAGAGGCCAAGTCTGTCACTCTTGTTTTCCTTCTTGTCCCTTCCCCTTGTGCTCTATGGGGGAAAAGAAACACATCCAGAGTCCATCTAACAGTGGAGTTGTTGCTCCTGATCCTAGCAGCACTAGGCTAAAACAGATCAGCAGAGCTTGGAGAACTTTACCCCCAAGCTCCCTCATTCTTTTCAGATTTGAAAAGTAGTAAGTGAACAGGGTAAATAATACAAAAAGATGAAGAGGATCTACAAAGACCCTTCCAGAAGTTTTCAATGCATATAAACATACATACACATATGTGCTCTTTCCTTCTTTTTCTTCCCTCCCTCCCTCCCTTGCTCCCTTCCTCTCTTCCTTCCTTGATGGAAACCAGGAGAGAGAGGTCTCTAATCAGAGACTTGTATATATGTGTGTATCTATGTATTTATTTATATTTTTTCAACTTTATTAACGTATAATTGACATATAGCATTGTGTAAGTTTAAGGTGTACAAAGCAATGATTTGACATATGTATATATTGTGAAATGATTACCACAATAAGCTTAATTAACATACCCATCACCTCCCATAGTTACAAATTTTTTTGTGTGGTGATAACTTTTAAAATCTACTCTCTTGACTAACTTTCTTTCTCTTTCATGTTTTCCTTCTTTTTATATAAATGAGCTCGTACTGTTCATCCACTTCTGCTTTCTTTTCTATGGTCGTATAATATTTCTTTGTCTGAGTAGCTGTAATTTCTTGAGCCAGTCCCCAGTTGATGAATGTTTTAACTCTACTTTTTGAGTTGTTGGTTGGATAAGTCAGAGAGCATAGATCAAGAACTCACACTTCTAGAAAGTCTGCTTTGTAGGGTTAACTCTGGGTAGAAAGCGTGTTTTCTTCAAAGCAGGGAGCCCTTTTGTGTTTCTTCATAGGTAGTGGGCACGGTCTCTGTAGGCAGAGCTTTCCCATGCTGCAAGATCAACACGATACCTGGTACAGGTGCTTGTATTCCCTGTGCTTGGTGTTTGTTAATTGCTGATAATTATTGTGTTTCGTGATAGAGGAAAGATGTGTTGCTGATAGATCAAGCTGCAGGATGATGGGAGTGGGCCAAGAGCCAAGGCTTGGCCATTGAACTAGGTCTTTTTCATTAACTATGTCTCATGATTTCAAGGACAGCTGTTACCATTACCATTAAAATAGCTGGTTTTGAGTTGGCAGGTATAAGTACAGACTAGAAGACTGATAAATCTCAAGATACAAAAAGTCTAAAACACAAGGAAGGAAAAGCCAAAAATGAAGTGTTATTATGATTATTGGTATTGCGATGTCCCAACTGAAATGAAATGATAAAAATTACATGGTTGTTAATTCATACGCTGAAAATAATTGAAAACAGTGTCTCCCAGGAGTGTTCCTCAGGGTGAGCAAAACTGCAATTTTATGCAAGAGGATTCTCTATTCTAAATGCCTCTTCTCTAATTCCAGGAAGATGTGATTTGTGGTACAGTGAGCAATACCAATTACCATGTTTGTCTTGTGGGCTGCAGCTAATGCTCATCCTCACCTTCCTCCTCACTAAGACATGCAGCAGACATCAATCATCATTACTGCACAGGCTGTCTGCATCCCTAATTAGGAAATCACACACAGAAGAGCTTAGTGGCAGAGTATGCAATATTATGCATTTTTAAGAACTGTTTGTGGTAAGCAGTAATCTCAAATAAATTGTGCAATAGCTTGTATACTGTGAGCCCAGGACACCACAAGGTCTTAGGGAGCCAAAACCATTTGTCTGATAAAATTTCAAGAATCTAAGAGAACATACCCTGCTTGCCTAAGCAACACGCAATTAAGTTTTTGAGTATGAATAAGGATATTTTCAGCGTTATGGCTCATATTTTTATGGTGGCTTTCCTGGTTAACTTACCTTGCCGTGGTTGCTTCATGCTGTTTCCCTGGCTGTTTATTTGGCATTTGATGGAATTTGCTATTGATAGTTCCAGCACAATGAGACATTATTCCTGGACAGGAAAACACCGTGATTTATGTCTTATCATTGGCTTGCTGCTTTGCTGTTTCATCATATCTTGATTCATCTTGGCTATTATCGGCCAAGAGAATGGCGGAAGTTATTCCTATTTAAGGAAAATAAAGACATTTAAAGCTGAGGCAGGGAAGGGAAAGGGCGCTAACGTTTTCTGAGTACCTACCGTGTTCCAGGGGGTCCTCCAGGAGCATTTTCTTGGCTAATCCTCACAACACACCTGTGAGGTCTTTATTATTATCTCTGCTTTACAAATGAAAAAATTGAACTCAGATTCTATAACTGCTTAATGTTACACAGCCCACAGGTGGTGAGGTCAGGATCAGAACCTAACTTCCATAATTCTGCTCCTTCAAACAGTAATAATACTTTGTATTTCTCCAGAGCTCGATAGTTTGCAAAGCACTTTTCCCCTGTGTTATCACCTTGATTTTCCCAAAGCTCTGGGAGGTATACATTATTCTAACTTTTACAGACAAGGAGAACGAAGCTCAAGGAGGCTGTGACTTGGACTGTTGTGAATGTAAGATCATCACTTTTTCCACGACACTGATGAAGCCTCGGGCATACCAATTCCTATTTGGAGGAACGCAGACTGTTTTGCACTAGGTTGTGTGTTTATCAGTAACTCTATGTATGTATAACCTATGCACTTGGAAAAATAATTAGTGAAAATCACAGTTTCAGACATAGATGTTGTTAGACAATTAAAACCAAGGTACAAAAACCAAGCAGTGAATGGTGACATATTAGGAAAGCTAGGCCAAGAATCACGTTTGCAGTGGTGCATTAAAGTAGCAGAAGTTAGATCTGAGGTCATGTACGGACTGGGGCGTCTTCTTATTGTAGCATTGATGGTGCAATTGCATGCTTTTCAGTCTTGTTTTATAAAGGACTCTCTTACCCAAGAAGAGGACTCATTGATGAGTTGGAATGGAGTGGGGAAGAAGTTGGAGGAGCAAGAGGAGAATGAATGGAATATTTCTCTACTTTTTCTTGGTGAGGAAGATTTGTCCTGAGTTAACATCCACTGCCAATCTTCCTCCTTGTTTTTTTTTTTCCCCTTGAGGAAGATTAGCCCTGAGCTAATATCTGTGCCAGTCTTCCTCTACTTTGTGTGTGGGATGCCTCCACAGCATGGCTGATGGGTGGAGTAGGTCCACGCCTGAGATCCACCCGTGAACCTGGCTGCAAAAGGAGAACACCTGGAACATTAATTCCTACACCATGGGGAGGCCCCTCCCTTTTTCTTAGTTATACTTTCTAACTCCACACTTCCAAATTATTAACTTTCAAATTATTCTTGAAAACTTTGAAGGATTTACAGAAATCTCTCTCCAGGGAAGACCTCCATTTTGGGTCTAGCCACACAGTGTAGACCTTGTCCATTTACTAGTTGTGTGCCTCTAAGTTTCATTCACTCCCTCCCCCCTCTCAAAGATGTTTACCTAGTAAAAGCGTTGGCACCAAGATGTGAATGACTGCTATGCTTACCTCTTCAGAGAGAAATCTATTAACACAATTGGACCTCCAGGTACAATGTCCTTGAGAGGTTCTTTTGAGTAGGGACAGTTTCGGTTGCTCTTTGATTATTTCAGGCAGCCACATCCCTAAACTTGCTCATACTCTCCTCAAAACACTTTATTGAACATGCTTTAAGCACCATATATTTATTTGGCACAATTTGTGACAGCCACTGTGTCAAGTGCTGGGGGATATGTTTGTGAGAAAACAGACATACTCTCTTACAGAATATAAGCTCCAGGAAGGCAGGGACTATAAGTATATGATGTTAGCATTGTTTTGCACCAGGCCACAAACCCTTTCTCACTTTGGCAAATGACTGTGTACTCTCTTGGTCTCAGTAAAAGCAGAGAACTAATAGCATAGAGGTGGGTTGTGGGTTTGCAGATGGAATCATTGAAACCATGAATAGAGTAATGGCAGTGCAACACAGGTTGCAGTAATTTCTTCCTCCTTCCTTCCCTTCCTTCCTTTCTTTCTTTCATTCTTCCTCTTATTATCACTCAAATTATTCTTGAAAACTTTGACGAATTTACAGAAATCAGGCTCCAGGGAAGACCTCCACTTTGGGTCTAGCCACACAGTGTAGACCTTGTCCATTTACTAGTTGTGTGCCTCTGAGTTTCATTTGCTCCACCTGTCAAGTGAGGATTGTTAACAGCTACCTTAAAGTATGCACTTCGTGTATGGAATAGGTCCTCAGTAAATGGAGCTATTATAATGACCACTATTTAAATTTAGAACTCTTCATTAAATAATTCTTTACTGTTATAATATTGGTGGTGTTTTCTCACAGCGTTATTTGTGGAAAATGATATTTATAATAATAATTCTGCACATTTCCAGTTGTGTTAGTTGAAGGACTTTGTTTAACGTAGTCATGACTTCGATTGTTTTGATCATCCTTGGCAGGTTCCTTATACACCCTTAGATCAGCCAAGCAGTTGAAAAGTCAGAAAGTTTTTGTAACACATATAATACTTGCAAAATATGTGTTTACATGCCACAGGAAACTGGGTCTACTTTTATACCTTTGGCCCTTGATCATTTTTCTCTCCTGGTGGCACAGTATAATAATGTGACCAAATGATGTGGCTCAGCTGTGCTCTCTCACGTACCCTGTGGAGTCCACTGTGTCACCTTAAGGCCCCCAAGTTCAAGTGCACATGGGATTCCAGTTTCATGTACCAGGTTTGGAAAGTATTTGCAGAGATGCAAAACTTCCATGTTGGAGGCCTTAATTCATTAGACTTTGAGCATGATTTAGAAAAACAGAGAGATCCTAGAGTACCCAAACCAACTAAAATTTGTGGACTGTTCAGCAACAACTACTCTTCCGTCAGGCGTGTTTGAAGGTTTTGCTGAGCCCAGTTTGGCCCTCAGATCCAATGCTTTGGCTCCCACATAAGTTAGTTTTCATTAGAAGGACGTGTTCTTCTTTTTCTTTAAAGATTGGCACCTGAGCTAACGTCTGTTGCCAATCTTCTTTTTTTTTCTTCTTCTCCCCACAGCCCCCCAGTACATGGTTGTATATTCCAGTTGTAGGTCCCTCTGGCTCTGCTATGTGGGACGCTGCCTCAGCATGGCTTGATGAGTGGTACTAGGTCTGCACCCGGGATCCGAACCGGCGAAACCCTGGGCCACTGAGGTAGAGTGTACGAACTTAACCACTTGGCCACAGGGCCAGCCCGGATGTGTTCATATTAATCGAATATTTTCTTTAAAAACTGATATGCATAAATACAAGAAAAAAATCCCAAGTGATTTTTCTATTTGCCTTTTATAGTTCTTTTGGGAAATAGGCTGTGTGACTGATAGCGTAAATTTGTCTAAACACAAACATGTTTTTTTCTTTTCCAGTAAGATTAAATATTTAATATGATAATGCTGCTATTGTTCAAAATATGTGTAGAACAGCCTTTAAGCCCTCTAGCATTTCCTTTGAAATGTCCTCACTTGTGGAAAACCTTCATTTTTTGAAGATGGAGGAGATTTTCAAAAATCACCAATGGTTATTTAGAGCCAGGTCTGGGTAATTAAGCTGGATAATTCCACTTGAGGTTAAAACAAAACAAAATGTAATAAATATGATAAAAGCTTACGATAAATGTGGCATATAAGTTGACTTTAAAGACAAATCAGAAGAGGAGTTCTAGAATAACTTCGGGCAATGCCAACATCATTGGAATTACATTGCCTTTCAAGGTGACGGCTTTAGAAGTCTAACATCCGATTCTTTTGTGAAAATTTAGTCTTGTCACTTTTGGTGACACTTCATGCCAATGTGGTTTGACTCAGAAGGAAATTCCACGAACTCAGGGACCGTGCTTATAATAATTAAGGTCTATTTTAACTCAGGCGCTTAGTATGATGCCAAGCATTCTGTGGTAACTGAGCAAATAGTAGACAATGATGATGATTGGCTCTGATATCAATGGAGCTGATAAACTAAGACGACTTGGCAAAATATTAATGACTGTGTGCTGGCTGCTTCAGGATTGCTGGCATTGCCTTAGACTAGAAAGAATGAAATTGCTATCTCCTGGTAGTGTTTTGCTCTTTTTCATGACAACTTGTGTGCCTCATGCTTGCTTCTCACATAGCTTATGGCAATAGTGCAGTGAAGCCACTGTGTGCTGAAGAACAACCACTGGCAGAGGAGAAGCTTGGCACAGAGCAAACATGGAGCGGCTCCTTTTGAGGAAAGAAAGTCCTGAGAGGCCATGCTAATCATATCAATGACTGCTAATCCCGGGGGAAGACTGACAGATTGTTGACCTGCAAAGTACATCAGGCCACTGACTGTTTTCCATTCTCACTTATACCTTGGAAAGCTTTTGTGCTTGTATTCCAAGGTATATTAACGGACTTTTATATGCAAAAATTGCAGCATATGCCCTACATATACAAAAAAAGAATTCTCTGTGGATTTTTCCCTGAGGGAATTTACTTGTTAGCAGGGGAAATCAAGATAAGCAGAAATAATAAAATAAATGCAAAGTAGAAACTGATGAAAATTATTTGAGAGGTACAGTTAAGTGACAAATTTGGTCCAAAGAAGGAGAGTCAAGGAATGCTCCATGGAGGAAGCAACACCTGAACTGAGATTTCAGGCCAGATTTGCAGTGAGATGTGCGATCAGAGACTGGCACATCAGATATGGAGAAGCAAAATCCATGAGATGGTGTGGGGGAAGAGTGAGTTGTTCAGTCGGCTGGAATGTGGGAGTGTGAAGGAGGCAGGGCTGGAAATAGGGAGAAGTAGATGAGACTTACACTGTCGGGAGTGGGGAGGAGTAAACAGATGAGCGATACCATGCAGACTTGGCTTCATTAAAGACTACTGGCAGCTGTGCTTCAGGGAGAGCTCTGTCTCAGCTAACGTCCCACAACAGGCTCACGGCTGAACATTAGGTTGAGCTGCTGTCAACCATCATTAGATGTGAACCAAACTTGAGTTGTAAATGCATCTTTAATTCTGTGGCTGTAGCATTCCTGATTGACTTAGACAATTAAACTTCTCACACATCAATGGTGTTGGTGTCGTGTTAGCTTTATACTGTTCACGAGCCAGACCAATAAAAAAATTAACTGTTGAGCTGGATGAAGCTCTTGAAAATGCAGGTTCAGGCATGAATGGCCTTTTTTTTTCCCTATAAAATGATGAATCTGGAAAAATCTTTAGGGCAGAGGTAGGACTCTATCCATTTACCTGTTTATAGCCATTTAAGTAAGAAGAGACCAGAGGAATGATTTGTTCAAATTTTCTTAAACCTCTGTGTCGGAGTGCAGGTTGGAGCAAGCTTCTTTTCAGTTCCCCAGGCTATGACAAACCCAACATTTGCTCTCTTCCTATTGGTGGATTTAAAGCCCTGCATCTGGTGTTGGAATGCAGGCCAGGACATCAGACGGCTTGACCATGTGACCTTCCATCATGCTGCTTATTCTGTTATCAGACAAAACCAAAACCAACCCTGAAAGCTAAAACTTGTGATCTGTGCTCAGTTAACACCAAACCCGGAGTTGGTGAAACCATCAGCAAAAGTAGGACCTCGGGCATCCTTCCAATGCTGAGTCACCTCAGAGGTTCGTGCTGTCACTCAGTCAACACTGCAGTGTTTTCAGTGCAGCTTTTGACAATACAGACTCTTGTAACCAAGTGTGGGAGTGGGAACAGAAAGAGCCAGTTGTTGGGACCTGGGGAAGGGATTCCGCTACTGAGGAAGCGAACCAAGGGAGTAGCTTTTGCATGAGATGGGCATTTGGTTCCCTACACATTTCAGTGTTCCTTATAAATATAGATTTTCTTTTTCATGTGGAGCCAATGACTGAAAATGTGGGCTACACACAAATTCATACAGCAAGAACTCCACATGTTGTGATATTGCTCAGAATATTTCTTTGATAGTTTTCCTCAGAGTACTGAGATTAAGTATAATTTTACCTCCGTGTTGTTGACTGTAGATGACAAAGGATAGTGGAAGATGTGAATACATTATGTCAATGAATACTCAATTTTACTTTTTTAACTAAATATACCTACTGTGTGCCAGGCTCTGTGCTAGACTGCAGGGTGTGCAAAGTTGAGGAAAGCATAGTCTTATTCTCAAGGAGTGTATTACAAGGGAGGCCATTAGTGAGCTTACAAGCAACATGTTATGGTGGCTTGGAGCAGAAGAATGTCCGGGAAAAGTTGATTGGAGGCAAGAGGTATGAATCTCCAAGAATCTGGGTGTCTGGGAAGATAGTGGCTCCATTCATGGAAATATGGAAGTCAAGAGGAAGAGTAGGTTTGCCTGTAAGTGTGTTGGGTTTGAAGAAGCCATGAAACATGGATGTCCTAGAGGGAGTTGGAAGCCTGACTAGAGAGAATTTGAGAGTAAGGGACGTGCAGGGTGGATGGATAACTGGATGGACATGCAGGGATAATAGCAGAAGATGTGGAGGAGATGAGATCACCAAAAAAAAAAAAAAAAAAAACCCACAGGGAGAAAAAGGAAGAGCACTGGGAACTTTTAGGGGAAACTTGATCTTAAAGGGCAGGAGAAAGAAGAGGAAGCGTGTTGAGATACTGAAGGCATGGCCCGAGCAGTGAGAGAAGCTGGAGAACGCAGCTTGACGGCATCTGAGAGGAATTCAGGAAGAAGCTGAGCAACACTTAGGATTGCAATTGAGGGCTCAAGGAGGATGTGGACAGAAGAAATGGTATTTAGTGATTAGAAGGTGACCGATGCCTTTTAAGAGAGGCTTCAGCAGAATGGCGGGGGCAGAAGCCAGATTAATTATTAAAAATATGCTTAAGTATACAAACAAATTACACGGAGACCACAAATTTTCCTGTTAGGATGACTACTCTGCCCTTTAATGTCAGGGAAATAATGCAATAGCTAGAGGAAATTATTTCACAATGGATTAAGTGTTAAAAAATTGCACCATTTGGTGAGGTTATCTGAGTCTTTTCACACATGCTAATGTAAACCCTTTGTTGAGATAATGGAGGGGCTTGTCTTCCGTATTATTCACGCTTGGGAATACTACCCATGGAAACTACATAGAGCTGGGCACTGAAGAGGGGGATGTTGGAATAGTGATGGGAAATAGCAGAGAAGAGTCCGCTTAACGGGCTTAGCATGTGCAGCCACTTTAGTCATTGATTTTTCTCTGTCTTGGAGTGCTGATTTCTCCTCCTGACTTCTGTGCTTCTCTTTGGACCTCAAGTTTTTTCTGTAATGGTGTTTTGAGTGGTTATAGACTAAGCGATGGGACGATGGTTACACAATTACACGGCAAAACTCGCTTTTGTCTTCTTCAGGAGGATTAACCAGCCGATGATTACGGAAACAATAATAAGATTGCAACAACAATATCTTTCATTTCTATATTGCTTTCTACCTCCCAAACCCTATTTGCATACATGCTCCTATTTGAGTTCAAATCAGTTCTGTGGGGAACAGCAGAGATCTTTTGAACAGGAATAAGGGGCAGAGGGAATATGTGATTTGTTTATTGAGTCTTTCCAGCACCATTGTAAACCCTATTGCCTTTTTTTTAGGCTATTTTTCTTTGGTTAAATTGAAGATATGTAGATAGACAGTATTTCTATAACATTATTTTTTAAAAGTTTATGTGCTTATAGAGATTGGGTAATGAGATATAATCCCTGACATCTGTGAGAGTAAAACATCCAACCTTGGTACTCTGTGTAAAAGAATAAACAATGGAAACATCGTTGAAATAGAATTAGGTAATTATTTTTATTTATTGAAATCAGTACTGAAAGTGGAATGTCCCAAGACTGTAAGGGTTTAGAGGGAGGCCATTGACTTTATCTTATTCCTGAAGAGTCTTTCCCCCTTTCAATTTGACAATTCTTCTATGAAAGCTGTTGTAGTTAATGGATAGTAGTCAGAGGTATTTAGAGTTAAAGACGGGGTCTTCAGGGTTTGAGGCTAAGAGGGAGCGTTGCAGAGGAGAATCATTTATTCATGGATTCTTTCGTTCCATTAACACTGATTGGTATCATGACATGCGAGGTGTAGTGCTCTGTCTGGAATATAGAGTTGCTTTGGTGAAGGACATAAGAGGCTTTTGAGAGGAAAAGTTTCCCCTAGAAGCCGTGAAACCACCCTGGAGAGGAGTTTGTGGGCAGTTGGTGGCTGAAAGAGAGGAGAAGGGAAGGGAAGGCTGACGGCGAAATTCCTGGACAACATGAGGAGCAGGCTGCCACTGCCGACTTGCTTTCCACCAGGAATCTTGCTGAACCTTAGGAAGAAAGGCTGGTGCAAAAGGAGGATTGGAGAACTCTGAGGCAGAGCCTGGAGAGGAGGCCCTGCTGGGCTTCAGGAAATGGTTGAGAAACCGTGCTCTGGCCATTCTGCACTAAGAAAACTTTGCGATAGATTTGAAGAGGGAAAGTCAAGAGCAGCTTCTAATTGGAAACCATGAGGAAATGTAAGAATGAATCAAAGTATCTTTCCTATCATATTCCTTTAGTGAGCATTGGTGTATTTTCAAAAATTCAAAATATGTCAGGACTGGAGGGTCATGTTTTCACTAATGTGTTGATTTAATTCTTACTCAACAGAGAAAATTGCCACTTGGATCATCAACCCCAGTGTCTGCAGAATCAGATTTTTTTCCTCTCTCTGAAAGTTCTTATATAAGAACTGTCCAGAGCTAAATGAGGGGTGACAAGTTCATAGTCCAGAAGGAACATTGTGTCTCTGGGCTATCCAAACATTGATTGTCCATCCAGCCATTTAGCAGGGATTCCCTGGAAAATCTCTGGCTTCTAATGAACAGTAAAAATATGTGAATGGGGAGACTGGATTTGGAAAGCTGTCTGTATGAGGGGAAAGTGTGATGATAGAACACAGATGTGTATCCTGTGACTTGGCAGAAGTGGGATGGTGTTGACTGTGGTGACAGTTGACAGGCAGAGTCTAGGACATAATGTCTTTGAGCGACTGCTCTGAAGTTGGGTCTGTTTTTCTCCTGGTAGAGTGAGGAGTTGGGTGATACCGATTCCACACGGATAGGAAAGACACAGCCTCTCCAGAGTTCACCTGGGCTGGCTCCACTTTTGCTGATGAAGCCAGCTAGAATGGCGAGTTCTCCCGGCAGTGATCTGAGCCAGTCTGCACAGGTCTCTGATTGCTGTGAATCAGCATGTGTGAGGTTCCACAGGCCGTAAGGAACCAGAAATACTGGTTTCTACCAACTCTTGGACTCCTAAGCACTGGCGTGACTGACTGACTGTAACAACAGCTTCAAATCCTTTCTGGGAGGAGGCAGCGTTTATAAATAAATAGAAACAAACACAACTGACAAACTGAAATTTGTGGCTTTAGTTTGATGTGGTGGATGTATTCAACCTTGTCTAAGAGAGAAAGCTGGAGTCGATACATATATGCAATTACTGTTCAACATCACTAAAAAAAAATCATACACAGTGTTGAAAACTTGTAAAAATCATGTGATTAATAGAATGATTATTATAGTGTCTGCAAATGAGAATATGAAATGATAGTGAGTGGAGAAGAGTATTAGGCATTTTAATAAAACAAAATAAGAACACTCTAGTAATAGTCACTAGAATATTAAGTACTCTTTGTGTATGCTTCCAAATTCTGTTTTTAATTGTAAATAATCTAGCATTAATTATAAAATTATTCCTTCACTTCCCCCCTCTGCTCAAAACTAAAAATTCTCTTTTTTTAAAAATAGCCAAAGATCTTTACAATTAATCGCCCTTATTTTTAAAAAGAAGCAGCAGCAGCTGAGTAAAACACATTTTTTTTTACATTTCAAGCAATCCTCATTTAAAAGATATTTACAAAGTTGTACATCTCTGTGTTTTTACCACTTTTTGGAATTATAAACACGTTGAGAACTCTGGGGCCTGGAGCTGGTGCTGTTTGTTTCCCTGACTGACACAGCCAAGGCGGTAGTTCCACACAGGGTACCCTGATTCCTGGGATTAGAAATACAAAGGCTGATCTGTGGGGAGAAGGAGTTTTCTGGAGGCACGTGCAGCTGCTGCTGGGGCTGCCAGCACATCACCCAACCTGACAGCAGCGCTGACATCCACACTCAGCCTTTCACTGCAGGGCAGAGAAGCAGATGTTGCTAAAGGGTCTTCTCCTTCTTAGCTGAACACAGAGGAGGGTAAAGCCAGAGGTTCCCATGGTCATTCCCATCCCAGTGGCCTCTGTCCAGGATCAGTAGTTGTCAGAATCTTGAGTAAATATGAATTAACCCCTGAAAGGTACCTGGATACCTACTTTATTTTAAACATATGCACTAAGCCCTTCTTAAAGATGCTGCTCCACCCTCTCCCTTTTAATGGTGTAGAAACATGCGGATATAAGAGGGTGATTTTTCTCTTTGCATACTGTGTAGAGAGTCTCTTCCATTTCTGGAACAGATTCCATATAAATAAGAACTAGGGACAGGCCTGGTGGCGCAGCGGTTAAGTGCGCACGTTCGGCTTCTCGGCAGCCCGGGGTTCCTGGTTAGGATCCCGGGTGCAGACATGGCACCGCTTGGAACGCCATGCTGTGGTAGGCGTCCCACGTATAAAGTAGAGGAAGATGGGCATGGATGTTGGCTCAGGGCCAGTCTTCCTCAGCAAAAAGAGGAGGATTGGCAGTAGTTAGCTCAGGGCTAATCTTCCTCAAAAAAAAAAAAAAAAAGAATTAAACATTGTTTTGTTATTCCCAGTACATTTAATGTCGTCTCTTAGTTTAATTGGCCTAGTCATTTCCAAATTTAACACAGTAAATGCTCAATTAAGCTTGCATAATGGGTGCCTGACTCTTGTGAAACTAGACAAAAGAGAAAAGTTCAAATCCATGTAGATTTATTCATATCATTTGTATGCCAGCCTATGCCATATTCCTTAGACTTAATCTTATCTGGTGTTTCATGAAGCTGTCAACTAACCTTCATATCATCCAGATATCTCGTTTTGGCCCACCAAATTTCAGACTTGGGTCTGTGAATATTCGCAAATATTTTCTTTAAAAATTTAGCATATGTTACCGGTTGTCTTAAAGTACTTTAATAATAATATAATGGTCTTTATTTATAACTAGAAAAATTCAGCAGTGGAAGCCAATGACTGGGAAACAACTCAACCAAGGTTCTTTTCCTGGTCTTGCCAGTGCCAGGCCGGAGGAACACAGACAGATTATGAATTTCCTGCGGGTCACATCACAGAAAAGCAGGGAGAATTTGCAAGCTGGTCCAGGAAGGGCTGTTTAAGGGGAGCTATCAGACATAGTGGCTGCTGAAGTAATTATGATAAAAACATGCTTTTAGGGGACAGTTAAATCTTTATAGCCTCAATAGGACATTCATGTGTTTCCCAACTTGTGCATTCCCCATTTGAGGAAGGCTGAATCTCTGGCTGGGAGGGCCCCCTCCCTGAATTTCAGAAGTGCCAAAATAGAAGCAGCGTCTGGCTGGGTGATTTTCCACGTTCGCGCTGCTTAAAGGAAGAAGCTCGTTCTACCGTAAACAGTTATGGGAACTGTTTGCTTTGGATGGGCTTGGCCCCCATGGGCTGAGGAAAGCCTTCTCGCTCTGGTTTCTTGCCAAGGTGGAAATTTGATGCCAAAGGCTTCCCAGTCCTGTAGAGGCATCTTCTAATTAGAATAAGTTTGGCCTGAAGAAAGTGTGTTGGGGACACCAGGGATGGTAGTAGTGGCTTGAAAATGCAGTCACTAGAAATGGTAGCTTGTGCTAACCAGTAGGACAGAGGAGAACTCATTGTCATCTCTTGAATTTTTCTTGGATCTTTTTTTTTTTTTTTTTTTTTAGTGAGGAAGACTCCCCCTGAGCTAACGTCTGCTGCCAATCTTCCTCTTTTTTTTTGCTTGAGGAAGATTGTGCCTGAGCTGACAACTGTGCCAGTCTTCCTCTATTTTGTACGTGGGTCGCTGCTATAGCATGGCTGATGAGTGGCGTAGGTCTGCGCCTGGGATCTGAACCTGCGAACCCCGGGGCCCCTGAAGCAGAGGGCGCTGAACTTAACCACTTTGCCATGGGCCAGCCGTCTTGGATCTGTTTTCGCCCCGTCGCTGATTAGAGAAGGCCCTCTCCTGAGACCACACTGTACATCTGTGGAAGTCTTTGGGATCCTTACACTCCCTGACCTCTGTTAAACCTAGAGGATAAGCATTCTGGACGGTGTAGTGCAGTCATGAGCTCCAAATGGGTCTACAAAGGTGAGTTGGGTGTGGCGGCTAGAAGCCAGTTTTCATTCTAGTCATTCCATTCCTTACCATTCTCAGAGTGGATGATCCCCATAGAGCTGTGATTCTAACCACAGGCTCTGGAGGCAAACTGCCTTGAGTTTGAACCCTGCCTCTACCAATTATTTGACTTGTGACCTTGGACAAATTGCCTGAGTTCGCTGTGCCTCTTTCTTCGCCTCTGTAAAATGGGGATTGTCACGAGGTCTCAATAAGTTAACACAGGTGAAGCACTTAGAATAAAACCTAGCACCAAGTAAGTGCTCAGTAAACATTAACTACTTTTACTTTCTCCTTCTCCTGAAATTACAGGTGAGGCCAATTGCCTACTGACTCATCGTCCAGCTTGATGGTTATAGTTGGAGAGGGAATTATAGGAGAGTGAGAAGTGTGAGGATGTGCCATCTGCCCACCTTAACTCCTGTGTGTACCTATATCTGTGCACAAAAGCAAAATCGGGCCCATTGAATGCTCAAACATTTATGAACACTTCTCTCAGGAGTGACCTTTCTGGCTTTTATGCTATTAGGCAAATCACTTCTGTTTTTAACATCGTTCTGTCCTTTTGGTGGTTGAATTCAAGCCAGGCTTATTATAGCCTACTCTTGTCCAGAGGTTGCTATGTGACGATCCTATAAGGCTACTGACAATGATCTGTCATTTCTACACACAAATCGTGGTTGACCAAATCCAGATATTCTCTCAGGTGTGGGGTAGAACCTCTAAAATACTACATTGAAAGTGAAAGGTGGGGCATTTACAAGTAGCAGTTTATTGTATAACCATTTCCTATGTCCCAGCCTCCTCTGACCTCAGCTGCTTTTTAAAGCAACTGATCCACACCTCCTGTTATGAGCCATATCCCCGTCCCTCCCCCACGCAGCTCCACTAGCCACTCCCTGTCTTGCATCCTGGCTGCCTTCTGTCGCACAGTCTTGCGGATCACGGTAACCAAATCCAGTGTTCTCTTGTTACTCCCTCTGTCAAGGACTCTGCAGTCGCTGGTGTTTGTGTGTTTAATATGCTAGGCACATATTCACTTATTTATTTATTCATCCATCCATCCATCAGGCATTTATTAAGGTCCACTGTATACTAGACCTTGTGGTGGGCATTAGAGATGCAAAGATGACCCAAGTTCTGTATAGCAGGGACCATAGCTTAGTCTCTAGAGGAGAAGAGAAACACAGATGGATCACGAGAGAAGTAGGAGAATGGTGTGCGGTAATGGTTAGAGACGTGGACTTTGAGCCTAAGTGCTTGGGTTCAAATTCTTGCTCTGCCACTTCCTGTCTGTATGACCTTGGATAAGTTACTCAACTTGACTATCTCTCGTTTCCTTATTTGTAACATGGGGAGCGTCTTTGTACCTACCTCACAGGGTTGTTGTAGGAGTTAATGCTTATGAAATGTGTAGGAGTGTGCCTGAAATGGAGCGAGTGCTGTATAAGCGTTTGTTAGGTAAATAAGTGCCCCAATAGAGATATGCACAGGTATACAGGAGCAGCTGGTCCCATTAGCAAGGTTGAAATTTTGTTTCCACTCAGCCCTGATCCAGGTTTGAGGACCTCTTCCAACTCAAGAGAACGGAAAGCGAGGCAGGCCAGAGTTCGGCTGTTGAACGTCAGGACCACTCTTAGCACAGATCTTGTACTTTATTTCCAGAAATGAGAATTTTGCCCTGTTCCTTGGACTAAACTTCTGCCTTGTATCTTTGTCGTAGTGACTGAGTCTTCGTCCTATTTTCCTGCATCCTTAGTCTCTGCTTTACTTTCTTGTCAACCCCTCAGTTCTTCTGGAGCAGAGATTCTGCCTTGATCTTGCCTCTCTGCCCTTGAGCTCCATTCTCCAAGCAGGGTTCCACCTACCAGCTGCCAGACCTTCCCGCTGCCTGCATTTCTGAACATTACTCGCCCTGAGATTCCCATTGCTATGCTGCTTCCACTTGTCCCGCCGCCCACCTATTATCTTCCTCTCCAGACGCCGTGCCCTGCGCACGTGGCCGGCCTTTCCTCAGTGCCTGTTTCCCAAGCGTCTGCCTGGCCTTCAAGGCAAGTGTTTAGTCTCTGGTTTTGTCATCTCCTTTAAGCTGTTCTGCCACCACCTGATCTTCCTTGGTGGTGGAAAGAAGCTGGGAAGAAGGAAGGGCGAGTCGGACATTTGCTGTGTTGCTCATGAGGTGACTCAACACACGTGGCGGGCTCGGAGGGCTTTTTGGAGCGTGTGTCTCTGGAGGGAGCTGTGATACAGGACTGTGCGTAGCCATAGGTGTGCTTGGGAGCGGGGCTCTACACCAAGTTTGCCTTGGGGACTTTCTCTTCCTGACGCCCAAATTAAGGACATTGCTCTACTATTTCTCTCCCTGAATAACCAGTCTTGCTCCATTACAGTCATGCATGTTGTCCCACCACTCCTCAGTTAATGAAGCCGCAGAATGGTGCTCAGGTGCTTGATGTCGGTTCTTCCTACGTATCTTTCATTCTTAGTGTTTGCACGCAGGCTCAACATTCCTGGAAGCATGGTGTCCCCTCTGTTCTCTCCCCCATCCCCATTTTGGCTTCCCCAGACTTTTCCAAAACTTGGCTATAGTTTATATGTCATCCCAGAGAATTTTTCTTTCCTTGGATTCACTTCTGTTAAATGTGGCCACTTCCTTCTTGAATAAGGAAATCCAGTCCTCTCCATTAAGATAATAACCTCAAAGCTCCATTACTGACGAGGGGGTCGTGAAACGGAGGTGACAGTGGGAGGGAGATAAAGGGCATGCTACAATTCCCTGCTTTTAGTCACATAATTTCCATTAGGCCCCATGTAGCTGCCTAATTTCCATTAGGCACCTGCTGATTTCTTTTAGCTCCACTCACAGAAGACACTCCTATTTTCCCTTCAGTTCTTTTTGGTACTTAGATTTAATTGAAAACGTAATTATAAGTGCTAGGAGTCATCTGCAGAGTATTTCTCATTTGTGAGTTATTTTATTATCCATTTTTATGGTATGCATTTATTTTCTTGATTGAAATAATTTTCATTTTAAACAGCATCTGACATTTGTGAGGGTTTTAAAGCACGTTCACATATGTTATCTCATTAATTCTCACAACAGCCCTGTGAGGTAGGCAGAACTGTTATCACTTGTATGCTGCAGACGAAGAAAGCCAGCCCTGAGGGTCTAGTGGTTAAGATTCAGCGCTCTCACCGCTGTGGCCTGGGTCCGTGTCCTGGTCAGGGAACCACACCATCTGCCTGTCGGTTGTCAGACTGCGCTGGCTGCATGTTACTGTGATGTGGTGCTTATGCCACTGATGTTTCAGGTGCCAGCAGTGTCGCCCATGGGAACAGGTTTCAGCGGAGTTTCCAGACTAGATATGCTGGCCACCCACTTCTGAAAAAATTGGCCATGAAAACTCTGTGGATAGCAGGAAGCATTGTCTGATAGAGCGCCGGAAGGGGAGAGGATGGCACAAAAAGACCAGGCAGGGTTCCTTCCACTCTGCTCTACACGGAGTCACAAGGCTGTACACAGGATCACTAGGAGTCAGAGTCGACTTCATGGCACTAGCAACAACAACAGATGAAGAAATAATGACACAGAAATTTTAGGAGGATGAAGTAAAAAGTGCAGTGGGGAAAAAAGTGCATTGGACGCGGAGTGTGAAGATCCAGCGCTGCTTGCAGCTGTGGCACCTTCGATCACTGCACTGTTGACTACTGCACCATTGACTATGGCACTGTTGATTATTGCACTACTGATTACGGCACTGTTGACTACTGCAGTGTTGACTGCTGCACTGTTGGCTGCTGCAATGTTGACTGCTGCACTGTTGACTACTGCACTGTTGATTATTGCACTATTGATTACGGCACTGTTGATTACAGCACTGTTGACTGCTGCACTGTTGATTATTGCACTATTGATTACGGCACTGTTGATTACAGCACTGTTGACTGCTGCACTGTTGATTATTGCACTATTGATTACAGCACTGTTGATTACAGCACTGTTGACTGCTGCACTCTTGATTATTGCACTATTGATTATGGCATTGTTGATTACAGCACTGTTGACTACTGCACTGTTGGCTGCTGCACTGTTGGCTGCTGCACTGTTGATTACTGTACTATTGGCTGCTGCACTGATGACCACTGCACTGTTGATTACTGCACTGTTGATTACTGACCATCTGCCTCTAGGCAAGTCACTTAATCTCCCCAAGCCTGAGTTTCTTCATCTGAAAAGTGAGAGACTTGGGTTTGATACTCCGCAGGCTTCCTTCTGGTTCTAAGTCTGGATGACATTTGTTTAAACAGGCATATTCATATTTACCTCCCCTACTCAACCTCTGACAGCTGAGGAATATGAACACACAGACACATACATCAAGTACTTGAGGCCAGCAGTCCCGAAGTGAGAGGTGTCGCTGGCTGTGAGAACAAGGGACCTGGGGATGTAGGAAGACGGTTTGTTCTTGAAAAGGTGTAATATTCATTCCAGATAGAGTGAGGTGGTGGGTCCGGACTGGGACAGTGTTTGGTCCAATTCACTGCAAATTTGGAGGAATTATAGGATGGGAGAAGGTTGGAAAGTATCTTGTTTTAGGGGAGAAGCAAACTAGACATCAATTACACAGTTTAACCGTGTGATGGTTAATAGAAACACGGTAACTATTAGAATTTTTTCAATACATTTTTTAAGAGCAGGTTTAGGTTCACAGCAAAACTGAGAGGAAAGTAGAGATTTCCCAGATACCCTCTCCTCCACACATGCATAACTTCCCAACTATCAACGTAACCATTAGAATTTTGGAAAAAAAACCTCTCAAAGTATGACTACTTCTATAAAAGCAAAACTGTGACATGCCTTTTGAGAAAACAAAGGATTTATTAATCTTTGCATAAGAATCCTGCGTAACCTTTTGGGAAGGGGAACCTTTCTCTTCCTCTCATTGTGTTAGGTACAATGTTATGGCACTAATATGTAGTCAAAAAAAAGGGTGTGACCACAAGCATATCTGTTTTGCAACACATAATCTTGAAGGATTTCAATTCTAGTGCTTACACGGTGCGGCGTGTGTATGTGTGCTTATGTGTTACTACATTTTTAATAGCTCAGATGCTTTTTCTGATTGTATAATACAACTCTCCAGTATCTGCTAGATCATGATCTTGTCTTGATCACTGGTAATCGCTGACAGAAGCATGGCAGCATCGTCGTAATACTTCCTAACTGATGAGGTAGGTGAGGTGAGCTCAGGGAGGGCAAGGAGCCTGCCTATGTTGTTCACCCTTGTCACCTGAGTGCCCAGCCATAGTAGACCCTCAATGACACTGTGACTGAATAAAGCATATTCCTCCTCAAACTATACTCACAATGATTGGAATCATCAACAGTGGAAACAGCTGCACGATGCTGTGAGGGAACCACTTGCTGTGTGAGGCTGAGCTCCCAGGGTTGCATCAGCACCTTCAATGATGGGATACAGTGAATATCATTCCTCTCTCTCTGAGATCACAAAGCAGTGGAGTGTCCCTGGTCTTTCAACAGACAGTGACGGTTTCTGTAGCTGTGTGGGCAGGGATTTCTACGTCTGCTGAAAATTTTGAAAAGCAAATAGCCCATGTGAAGGTTGGCAAGGACACTATATGCATCTTGATTCCTCTTAGAGCCTGGGAAAGGACCCAGTGTAAAATGACTAGATGGGACTTTCCTGTGGTCTCAGGTTGAGACCCCAAAGCAGAGCATAGTGTACCTCCATGTTCTGTGGAGAGGGGCTGGACCAACACCAGGGCTTGCTAAGAGGAGCCCCAAACTGTTCCTATGACCTGGGGTCCCTCACCCAACTCCAACAAGAGAGTTCTTGGGAGAATTGTTTTTAATAACAGCTTTATTGAAATATAATGCACATACTATCAAATTCATCCTTTTAAAGTATACACTTCAATGGTTTAAAAACAGAGTATTCTCAGAGTTGTGTAACCATCACAACTATCAAATTTTAGAACATTTTTTTTACCACCCCCCAAAGAAACCTGTACTTATTAGCAGTGACACCCCATCTCTCCTTCTCCCAGCCCCTGGCAATCACTAACCTGCTTTCCATCTCTGTGGATTTGCCTGTTATGAACATTTCATTTAAATGGATTCATACAACACGTGGCCTTTTGTGTCTGGCTTCTTTTAGTTAGCATAATGTACGCAAGGTTCATCCATGTTGTAGCATGTATCAGAACTTCACTTCTATTTATGGCTGAATAATCGTCCATTGTATGTCTATAGCACATTCTGTTTATCCATTCATCTGTTGATGGACATCTGACTTGTTTCCACTTTTATCAGTGATGCTGCTAGGAACACACATATACATGTTTTTGTGTGGTCTTGGGGAATTTGACCTCTGTTCTCTGGAGTTTGTGAGCACTGGGTATGGAGTCTGCTCCTTGCCTAGACATGAGGCTGGCTGAAGCCACCCCTCATAGCAAAGAGAAGAGAGGAGGTTGTAGACGAAGTAAGCTACAATTCCGTAGTAAGCAGGGTAAGGATTGTGTTTCATGAGAAATAAAGTGGACAGCATGGGAGACATAACCATCTTGAAAAGACTCTCCCACAAATCCTGTCCGTGTGGGATTACTATCTGAGCAAGAGCTAAGGGAGAATCATGAGTGGTCAACAGGAGAATACATCATCCACTTCAGGGGAGAGGAAGGTGCTGGAGATCCCCAGTGGGGGCTGAGGGTTTTCCTAAAGAACACACGTAAGTTCCCATAGGAGAGAGTCAGCCAGCATTTGAACATCTGTCTCACAGAGGACACCAATGGCCAAATAAAATAGCACCAGCTAAATAATGAAATAGTGTAAATTGCTTTTTCCTTCTCCTTTTTCCTCCACCCTTCAACTGGAGAGGAACAACAAACAAGATTGGGGTGTGGCTGGAAGAAGAAGTGTGCCCCACTTCCCTACTGTAGGTTCCTGGGACCTATTAAGACCTATCCTAGAACGTAGGGGAGGAAGATTGAAAGAAGAGGAAAGTATCAAGTCTGTATATTCGAGAAGACTGAACCCATATAATACCTTGAAATAAGACTGTTCTAAAAGTAAAAAGCAACTGGAAAAGTTACGCAGTTTGCTCAGGATACTGTCTAGAGTCAGGAAAAGGAAATCTGACACAGCAGGTTTGAAGCACAAGAATGGGAAAAAAATGAAATAAGGCTATTTCCTGATTGCACCCTACAGAGTCCAGCCCAACTAACACGCATGTTTTTGTCAGAGTAAAGCTATCTCTGAATTTGGACTGCTTGGGACTTCTTTGGGTCCCAGAATTGTGCTGGAGACGCTTTGCTGTGGTGGGCGGTGGTCTCCACCAGTGGGGCTGTGAAGCGAAGGGCTTTGCCTCCCCCATCACAAGAGTGGGTGCATGAGTAGCCTGACCAGTTAGGATTACCTGTTTCCAGGTGACAGTGATGGGTCCAGAGGCATACGTCACTATCGGTCTGTAAAGATGCCTCCCATGTTAAAAATTATTGTTCTCCTTCATCCTCTATCCCTTCTCCCATTCCCCTCCTATTACAGGCACCTGCTTAAATGTATTTATACAGTTTTCAAAGGTCCACACATATCAAAGAACATGTATGGACATGATTTGTGTATATGTGTTTTTACTATAAATTAATGGCATTGTATTATAGATTTCACTGTTTCTTCCTTTTTTTTTTAAACCCAATACTATGTTTTTAAGGTCTAACCGCCTTACTGTCTGTAACTCATCGACCTGACTATGGCTAGGCCTTCTAGGTTCACTCATGCTCCCTGCTCCATAAACAGTGCCGCCGTTGACATCTTCATCTTCATCCATGTCTGAGGTATACCCAGGAGTGGAAATGCTGAAAAGAACTTATGATATTTCAGTCTACGTATACTAATAAATTATCTTTTTCGCTTAAGCCACGTGGCAATGGGTTTGTGTCACTTGCAACCAAAGGACTCCCGCCTAATCCTTGCCTGTTGGAGGTGAGGGCACCTTGTCCCTCTGCCTGGCCTCCTCTAATTCCCTTTGGAGAGGGCACAGATGAAGGAGCATCTTTGATGTCCCTTCAGCATCCTCCATCCACACTTTCAGACTCAGTTATCGGCTTCTCCTCTGGAAAAAATCTCATCGCTCCCGTTTCACACGATGGAAAGTGTAAATCTGTAGATGTTGTTTTATTGAAAAAGTATTTTAATTAAAAAAAATCCATGTTCAATGCTCAGAACATAGAAAAATCTTTTCAAACTTTGGAACTGCAATCCTTAAACTCTCTAGAAATGGAAATGTCTCTTAATGCTAAAAATACTTACCAGATCAATCATCTTAACAATAAAATCGTATTTAAACAATCTCTTCTCACCACAGGAATGCTAGTTACGAGACCTTGGTTAGGGAGATTTCCTTCTGTGGTACATAGATCTTTCTCCAAGTGTTTTTGTTTACTGAACATTTGGGGACTTCTCAGAAGTCTTCCTGTCGCACACTGCAGCAGAAACCCTCATTCAAGACACAAAGGTCAGCTGAAGTAGCTGAAGGATGATGGAATAGCATTCTAGTCCTTGACAATGCGCTGATACCAGAAGGATGGAATTCAACAGAGGTAAATTCAACGGACATTAATATAAGACTATTCATTGATGTTAACTGTGACATTAAATAAACTCAGGAAAGGGTAGCGCTGGTTTGACAGCAGTTCATGTGAAAGAAACAAAGGTGTTCGGTGAACTTAACTGAATGTGTAGCGAGGTCTGAAGAGGCTGTTAGAAGCACCAATGCAATCTGAGGCACCGTAATCCGAGTGTTGTACTGTGTTCAGCCTGGGAAGCAGAGCAACATCGCATCCTTCTCCTTTGCCGGTTTTTAGCGTCTCTGGGGTGTTATTCTGAGCACCAAGCTTAAAAGAGACAGTGACAAATGGGAAGCTTCTGGATGAGGACAATTGGCATGGAAAAGAAATCCAGAAATGGTCATGCCGGCAAACACCAAGGGAATGCCAGGTGTCTTCCAATATTTGGAGGGCTTGCATGTCAGTAGTAGCAACACCTTACGTGATATATAGCACCTCACAATTTTCACAGCTCTTTCATTTTTATTATTTAATTGATTCTTATACTAGCCTTGTGAGGTAGAACGGCATATGTTGCTCTCATTTCATAAACGAGGAAACTGAGGCTCCAAGAGGTTAACTTCACTTTGCTCAACACAGCAGGGCAGGTGAAAGGAGACACTGGGGCTAGAACGCAGGTCTCCTTACTTGTGTTTAGTGCTCTTTCCATCACCTTAAGTAACTGAAACCTGAAGCCTTCCACATTCCGTGCTCTTGTGGAAGGCAAACCTTGGACTGATGGATGTCAGTGAACCAGAAGGCCTTAAATGCAATATAAGGAAGATTTTAAAAAAACCATTAAGAGCTTTCCAACAATGGAAGGGGTGGCCCCTCAAAGTCATGAACTCTGTCTCGGATGCTGTTCCAGGGGAGATCTGAGCATAGTCCTTCAGGCACATTGTAGAAAACATTCCTGTACGGAAAAAGACATTGGACAATCTTCTTTGTTTCCGTAACCGTTACTTTATTTGTATTGGATTAGGAAAGGAATAAACATGTAGATGTTCTGACAGCCTGCTACGTTTTCATCTGTCAGTTCGCTAATAGAGCTGAGGTCTGAAAATAAAATTCCATTTGAAAAAGTATTATTCAGGCAGATAAGTGAGTCATCGACGTATCGGTGTCAGTCTTATTTCTGTTTATCCACTGATCATGAGTACATCGGGGTCGATGTCTCTCACACTTCAGCATTTCCCTTAATACCAGGAACACGCAGAGATGAAAGAGTAAGAGAATAATCATGAAAAATTAGGCCCTGGGAACTGAGCTGACCCTGCTGAGGGCCGAGGCCAAGTCACTTCAGAGGCTCACAAAATGCGATGTTTGTGCAGTCTGAAGGATCTTTATTCTACTGTGTGTCTGGAGCTTATGACAGGATAGAGGTTAGTAACTATGGAGACCGGAGTGACTTATTTACCATGGAGGAGGGTTAGCACTGACAGAATGAGAACAGTCTTCCTCATGCAAACAGAGTGTCTGCCTGTCCTTTATTCAGGGGAGCTGCGGAAACAAGATGGATTAAGGGAGCTGAGCAATCTGAGGAAATATTTTAAATTTTAAAAGGCGCTTAAGAGCAAAAGGGAGAAAGAAGGGCTTGAAGACGTGTGGGGACTGCTGTGCCTCCCCACTGCCCAGTCTCTGCGTGTCCCGTTTCTCCTTTTGGAATGCCCTCCCCCACCCAGAACGATGATCTTCCCCGGCTTGCCCCACCAGTCCAAAGCCTCCCTATGGAAGTAACCTGCATCGATCCCTCCCTCCCCTGACGGGCTGTCAGCCAGTTTCTGCACCGTGCCTATTTGCAGTGGGTTACATGGGACTGAACATTTTTATCATCGTCCCCTGGGTTGTCCCTCGTGTCCCACATGCATTTTGTGTTCTACTGAAGAATGTCTGGCCTCGGGGTTAAGTAGGGGCTGAAATCCAGCCCATGCTGCTTTCTCCAGGCCAAAAGCCAGCCGAGAGGAAGGGGTGCCTTTCAGGGTCTCACAGACGTCAGCTGGACTGGTGGGGCCCTGATTGTCCACGTGTACCCTTGTGTTCACCACGTCTTGCCAGTGAGTCATGTACCCTTGAGGGCAGGCTCTGTCAGATCTACTTCTGTGGTCCCCAGAGCACCTAGCCTCAGATACGCCATCTCCTACTCGACTTGCACAGAGACAAGGAAGACAAGGCGGCCTTACCCCAGGACAGGAAGCACAGAGAAGATGGTCAACAAAAGGGAGAGAAGGGAGAAGCCCTGGGGAGAGAAAGCGGAAGCAGAAGAGCTCGCAAATGCGGACGCCGTTTCTCCTTCCTGCTTTTTCTCTTGTGCTTTGGGGCAGACCGATTTCCCGTGGCATTTCTGCCGCTAATACTCCAGCTCTGTCCAAGGGCCGTTGAACACGTGAACAAGGGCTGCCACAGGCCGAGGTGTTAGCCGTGTCTGACCTGCTGCTTGCCAGGCCTGGGCTGGACGTCTGAGCAATGAGGCCCAGGCCCAGCTCCATCTGGAGTCACGAGAGGGAAGCAACAGGGATCTGCGGGAGATGAGCTAGCATATTCCCCAGATCCTGTGGGAAAGCCCCAAGAAAATCCACCCCATCCCAAACACCCTCCCTCTTCACTTTTCAGAAGGAAGTTGCCCTTTGTCATCACTCAGGTGCAGCTGTGTCTTCTGCAAACCAGGTTTCCTGGTGGGACTTACCTCCGACTCCCACGTCAGTCAGGCCTGCCTGACCTCTTTACATGTAACTTCGCTCTTCTCAGAGTCAGTGTAAATTGTGCACGTGACTTAAGAAGAAATCACACACTGCTTCATTGTTTCCTCCCCTAAAAGTCCCTACCTCAAACCCCAAACCAGAAATACCATCAACTCACCAGTCTTGAGGAAGCCACCGCAGGAGCTAGGCACGCCCGAGGAGTGACCGCAGCCACATGCCAGCTGCAAAAAGAAACAAGGGAAAAATCCTCGTTGAAAGTATGGAAGTCTAAGAGTTGCTTTGTCTTTTTAAGCAGTAAGGAAACTGGATCCATTTACTATAGACAGGACTCACCCACTGGGATGGGTTTCGGATGATCAGAGGCAGCAGAAAGGGCTGTGGTTGCTCTGAGGCATAATGGAGTTCCCTCCCTCTGTGACATAAGCACAGACCACATTAGCTAATGTCTTTCCCATCTGGCTAGAAGTAACACAAATAAAACCATGGTTGATGCAGCATGAACAGACAGAATTTTTACTGAACAGTAAAAAAAGCCTCACATGAAAACTCTGTGTCCTCAAATAGACCCTTTGTGTGTAAATATGCCCTGATATCCATAAACAACAAAATGAAGAGCCCTTGAAGGAGATGTTGCAAAAACTGTCCCATGTCTACCCATTAGCAACAACCCAAGAGTTTTGCTGTGTGGTCTGGGATGGCAAAGGGATCCTTTCAGCTCAGTGGCTTTCCTCTGTGTAGATCTGGACAAAGTAGACTTCCGGGACCCTGGAAAAATCATTCAATGTCTTCAGACTTCACTTAACTCATCTGTGAAATGGGGATTAATGCGCTACCATCTGGGGCCACTGTGAGGCTTAAATGAGACACTCCCTGTAAAACAGGTGTTTAGTGTGGTGCCTGGAACACAGGGCTCGAAAAACACTTGCTGTCATTGCAGTTTAGCACGATGGTTAAGCACATAGACTCTAGCACCAGCGGGTCTGTCTTTGGATCCTGCCTTTACTATTTAGTGGCTGTGCAACCTTTGGCAAGTTACTCAACCTCTCTGCTCCTCTGTTTCCTCAACTGTAAAATGAGGAAAAGACTACCAACTACCTTGCAGGGTTAAGTGAAGTAAGCTCTTAGAAGACTGCCAGGCAGACAGTGAGCACCATGCAAAATGGTGATAATATTCACTATTCAATAAAGAGACCTTGTTGACGAGATGCATCTGCTAACTTGTCCCCAATCTCTACCCCCGATCTTGGAATTCTTAGGCTGCGTAACTCATCCTCTCTTTTTAAATTTGAGCTACTAGAAAAGGCTCAATTCACAAAACCTGTGGGGCACCATTCCGTCTTTCCCAGGGTCTGAGCAGGAACACATCCAGTGGTGAGAGTGGTAGATCCAGACACCTTAGCTGTTCGTGAGCCTGGATAGCTCCTGCCTCCTTCCCCCTCTCGGCCCAGGGATGGCCCAAGGATCTGGAGGGCCCGCTGAAACGCCAGCGCCTCAGGTGAGCCCAGGTTCTTGAGATCGACTCAAAGGCCCGGGAGCACTCCAGACTATGGAGCAGACAGAACTGCCAGCTCCCTCTGCCACCCAGCCTGGCCTTTGGTTAACTCCACAGTCCAGGGAGATCCAATCCGCCTGGGGTGGGATGGACCGATAAAGACTTCCAGCCCGGAGTTTCATCCGGGGGGAGAGAAAGTCTAGCTATTTCCCAGCAGCGTAGCAGGGTGTTAGCACCTAGGTTTTCTCAGCTAAATTGCATCATCGACATACAGTTTCTATTTGCTATTTCTTTCACACAGAAACTCAATCTTAAAAACCTCTAGATCTTTCTGTTCGTGGTCTGTAGGAAAGCCGGCACTAGCCAGGAGGGAGAGTCTGGTGAGAACAAACAGGAGTCGGTTCCAGGCAGCACAGTCAATGTGCAGGAAGGGAAATGGACTCTTAATGAGAATCTACTCCGTCAGCCAGTCACTTTAGGTGCCGTATCTCTCTGAACCCTTACAAGAGCCCTGGGAGGAAGGTGCCATGACTAGCCCCATTTGATGAACGAGGATGTTGAGTCTGACAGGTGACAAAGCATTACACTGACAGTAACGTGGTTTGGAATCAAATCCCATTCTGTCTGATTTCAAAGCCTGGGCACGTGGTTGAAAATGTCCAGTCTTCTCTCTCTGACACATTCCTTTTAGGGTTTCCTCTATTCCTTATCCCATTCTTTTCAAAACCTCTGCCAGAAAAGGAATTTACCAACGACATTTAAATCTTTGTGTGAATTTAAATCAACATGTCACAACACCAAGGAGATAGTCTCATTTTAGGGTGCTTCACCAATTCTGAAATAAAAGGCTTTATTTCATTGAAGGAATTTGGGGTATTATCCAGTACTTTGGGAACACTACTCCTGACATAATATAATTCTCACTCTAAGGCTGGCCTTGCTAATAATAGTAGCAACAACAATTATAATGACACTGAGGGCAACAACCATGCAATGGCCTGTGCTGGGGTATTGCGTGCTATGCCCTTTATGCAAATCATCTCATTTAATCCTCACCACAACTCTTGCAGATGGACGTTATGATAATTATCAATTTATAAATGAAGAAGCTGAGGTTCAGAGAGGTTAAGTAACATGCACAGGATCATACAGCTGTAAATGTTAACGAGGTGGGGTTCTTCAGAAGACTTCAGAGACTAGGTGTGACTCACCCTCTGTGCCGTCCTGGAGAAAGCTACACTTTGGAGGATGCTTTTGAAATAGGCCAGAGGTCCTCCTGACCTTTCTTTCTCCTTGTAGATTTTCCTGCCCTTCTTGTGCAGGTGGCCGTATCCATGAGGTTAGGTGGCAGCGGCTGCTTGAGCTGAGTCTCCATCTCACAGAAGCAGCAATGGAATGACTGTGTTCCTGGCATCCCGGTGTAAGGACTGCCGCGTGTGTCACCGAGCGTTAGGTTAGCCAGATTCTACACTGTGAATTCTCTGCCTTGTCTCCATGGGTGACAGCCCAGGCTCCTTTTCTATCCACATAGGGATCTATGCCAAGGGACTCTTCCGAGGGGAATTAGGTCAAGGGTTGTCTTTTGCACATGCTCAACTAAATGACCCCAAAATGGAGTTGAAACAGTCGATGGACCCAGGGATTTCATAGGATAGTCAGTTTTCCCTGTTTCAGATCAAGCCCCCAAGACTAGTACCCAAAATACTTAATAATTATAATTATTATTATATTATAATTATAATATTATAATATATTAATTATATAATAATTATTCATGCTCTTTTGGAAGGAGTCAAAGTTTGTAGACTCTGTGAGGAAGGCTGAAGACCATGCCGAATGTTTCACTGCCTGTCGTGAAGTGCTCTGTGGGCTCGATGGAAAGGCAGAGAAGGCCCACATGTGCCATGCATTTGCTGCACTGCTTGTACGTTCTGTATTTGACTCTGCATATTCGATTCTGCTGTAGAAGACAAGAAAGAGAATGGGAAGGATAAAGCTCACAAGGAGTGTTGAGTACACATAGAAAGCAAGCTGGCAGCTTATGAGATACTGGTGAAGCTCCTAGGATGTTAAATATAGATAACGAGTAAAGAATAGCTTGTGAGACTGGCAGAATTCATAAGATGTGTTACATAAGGATAGTAAGTTAGCAGTCTATAAAACATGCTAAAGAAAGAGAGAATAAATGAAACATGTGAGAAAAGACAAGAATGTTACTTTTAGATAGAAAGGGATGAAGAGATCAAGTCTTGATCATGCCACCTCTGGGCTGACAGCTAAGTCATCTGTAAATTGCTCACCCACTGGTGATACCTGTTCTGGTCCCACATGTCCTCTGCCCAAGAAATGCACATAAACCCCAGAGCTGCTCAGCAGCTACAGCTATGACCCGGAGAACTTGCCCCATGCCTCTCTGCCAGAGTAAGTGTGTATTAGCTCAGGGTACCTTCTGTCTGTGGACCTCCTTGCTCCATCCTCATCTTTGGTCCTTATAATCACACCATTGGTGGGGAAAGCTGATGTGGCAGAGAGAGAGAGGGAGAGAGAGGGAGGGAGAGGAGATAGGAGTGTGGTCCTTCCTCCCATCTGTACCGTATTCTAAGTGTCTTCGCTTACCCCATCTCTTTCCCTTTGCCTCTCATGGTGTGTTTTAAATTGGTTTGCCAAACTATGCAATTTGGGCGTATGCAATTTTGAGGCTTTGAGCCTTTTGGTTCTGCAGCCTCAGGGATGGTTTGCCTGGTCGTCTTCTCGGAGGCTCCCTTCACCTTAAGGTCAATTCCCACCTGACATCCATATTAGATTGTTCCCATTTGGATCTTCTCACTCGCATTGTCTGTTGCCTTGGAGAAGACTCCAACGGTGGATTCTTTTACTCCCTCAGAGGACCTAAGGAAGAGCTCTGCCAACAGAGTTTGGAATGGAGGCAAAACAATTTTGGAGAGCTCCAATGTGTGTTGAAAAAGAAAGCGATTGAATAAATGTGTTATATCACATCCTGGTCTTAGGCCCTCTGCCAGGTAGACAGTGAACTTTTTGTATGAATTTGATTTCTTTCCATTAGGAAAACTATCGAACCTCTGAATTAACCAGAGCAGCCCCAGAAGGACTCCCCATCACTTATCTAGAGCACACCTGGGAGGAAGGGAGGATGACAGTTGGTAAATTTGGATCCATAGTAATGGGTGATGTTAATAGCTCTGTGGGACTTGGTAGCTCACGTTGAGTGACCTCCTCAAGGTATTATTTATGCCTTTTGTGTTTTTTTCTAATATAACATCTTTTTCCCCCTCCTGTCGCAGTATTCTGTTGCCCATTTACTGTGTTTTAACCACAAACTTCTTGCCACTCTCAGTCACATGGCTCTCCAATGAAATATAGATTATAAAAGGAAACACTTTCCACGCGTGTATGAAATGGGTTCTGGCTGATCTTCGGCGGGTTTCCGACTCTCCCCGGATGTGAGCGTTCATCTGATAATGCTTAGTGCTCCGGACTGTCCCCGCTTGTTTCAAAAGTGGGAACATGGAGGTAAAGCCAACATTTTTTTTTTTTTTTAAGATTTTATTTTTCCTTTTTCTCCCCAAAGCCCCCCGGTACATAGTTGTGTATTCTTCGTTGTGGGTCCTTCTAGTTGTTTTATGTGGGATGTTGCCTCAGCGTGGTTTGATGAGCAGTGCCACGTCCGTGCCCAGGATTCGAACCAACAAAGCACTGGGCCGCCTGCAGCGGAGTGCGAGAACTTAACCACTCGGCCATGGGGCCAGCCCCAAAGCCAACATTTTAAGAGATTAGAATTTGGGAAACATAAAATTGGATGAAATAAATATCACAAAGGTAGGGGAACAAAGTTTTAAGCACTATATAGTGAAATTATGCCTCCCCTCCAGAAAACAAACACACATCAAACAAAGCAACAGCAAACTTCTCGCGTCAGAGAGTCCAGGCTCAGCTGTTCTGTGATCAGGAGGAATGAAGCCTCCTGTGTCCTCAGAAGGGCTTAGGTTATGGGTCTGTGTGATGACGTCCCTTGTGGGATGTCAATTCCTGCAGGACCCCAGGTCACTGGGTGGAATCCCTGTGGGAAATTGTCTGTTTGGCTGAGGGAAATGGACCTGTCAGGAACCTGAGGCTTATTGCAGACGTGCCGCTGTGTTAGTGGCTCTGAAGGTTTTTCCTGCTGCCACAGGTGCTCTGCCTTGCAGATGACTTCTTGGGAACTTGCTAACAGGAAAGGAGTTAGGGAGTCAGCACTTCCAGCAACTTTAAGGAACAGGGAGATCCCTGTGCCTGAATTTACCAGGTTAGATATTCATTTTCCTTTCTGTCACACAAGTCACTCTTCCTACCCGTGGTGGTAGGTTTCCACCAGTCACAGGGTTCATTTAAGGCAAAGCAACTTCAGACTTCAACAAGGTAAACGGAGGCATCTACCAGAGACGTAGTGGGGAAATCACCCTCAAAATGATAAAGCATTGGGGTGCCAAGTAATAAAGTCCAGAGAAACTCTCCAAGCTATCACTTCGCTTCTGAAAGTCCTCCGACTTTGACGCATCCATCGCTCTTGGGCTTATTTTTCCTTCATTTTTGCTGTCTTTGGCTAACATGGGTGGGGAGAGGCTCTTTGGACAACAGCAGGCAGTTTCTGCTGTTTCCTATTAATGGGCAAAGCAGCAAGATTTATGTCAGAAGGAAGTGCTGAAAGGAAAGGCATGGCCTCCCAAGCCACCCGGTTCCTTGGCAGTCATCTTCCATTGGAGACCAGGGTGGCACTTCCCCAGCAGGATTCCCCAGAACAGGAGTGGCTTAAACTGCGATTGTTTTCGTTTGTTTGTTTTTTAACCATTGTGTACGGTCAAAAAAAGTGTGAAAAATGCTACATTGAAAAAATTTTGAGGAGTTATTTTTCTGCAGGGCATTAAAAAAATTTAATGTGGTAATATGAGCCACATGTCCAGGAATTAAGGGTTTGTGCTACACAGTTCGCAATCATTGAACAAGGCAGAGGACCTGTCTGGAAGTGGCCTGGGCTAGGTCGCATGACCGTGGGCATCACTGGCTTCTGGATGCCAGTGGCTAAGCAGTGCCCTTGCCCATCCCCAGCTGTGACTGGGGTACAGGTGTGAAGAAGGGAGGCAAGGAAGCAGGACAAAACAGAGATAGTGATGCCAATTGGATTAGATTTCTGACCCCTGTGTGTGAAGGATTGGGGGCCCGTTTGGGGAAGAACCATTCCCACTAGTCTTCCTATGGAGTGAAACCCACACGACCTCTCCAGGGCGGATGGCGTTGAGTGTGTTCAGCAGGGTTGGGTTCCTTCTCCAAGATGGCTGCTCTTTCTCCACTTATGTGTATATTATAAAAATGTGTGTATTATATAATTGCTGTATTTTATTTTGGCTACCAGCTTATGTTATCTGAAGGATAGTACATATACCCATGGATATTTGAATGTAAAATTCATGGCAGAAGTTCACTGAGAAGAAGAGAAACAAGGAGAATGAAGATATTCTGAGGTCAAGGAGACGGGGTGTGAAGTGACGAGAGGATTTAAAGGAAGGGATGGTGAAGAAAGGTCACACCCGAAGGGGAGAAGGGATTGAATACAGTGGCGAGCCCCACAGAGACTCATTCAAGATTTTCTGGGTGTGGAATCCAGCAAAAACCCTTGCATCAAGTAACATTAGAGAGTGGACCCTGAAAGGAGTTCATCATCATTATCGACAACTGGAAAAATACAGAGGAGTATGTAGTAGAAAGTAAAAATTTCTCCTTCCTATTACCCAGAGATGACTATTGTTAACTTGTGCTGTGTTTCCTTCTAGTCTGTATGTGTGTATATATATACACACACACACACACACACATATCCATATACACATAGGATTATGTGCATTATGTAACTATACAGATGTAATATGATCCTAATCATACTACATACATCATTTGATATTCTCCATTTTAAGTTGATACTTAATATATGTGTACTTTAAAGCATAAACTAGAGTCCTTCCACATAGTTATTTCCCTATGAGTTGATATTTATATTATTCCAATTTTTCTCTATTATAAAAAAATGAACATGTAAATGATTCATGGAAGACATAGAGATTGTAGGAGAAAATTAGGGGATAACTATATTTTTGTCTCTCAAAATTTTGACTTTTAAAAATTTATTCAGGGAGGGAAGTTATTCCCCTGATCCTGAATGAAAGACTTGGGCCACTCAGAAGTTAAAACATCCAGTCGGAAATAAGAAGCCACACTCTAACCTTCACTTAAAGGTCAGACGCACCCCCTCCCCCATACACTGTGGTGGGGAATCTTCCCACTCCCCTCCTCCTCTCCTCCATCGCTGCTGTTTCTGATCCGGCCAGGGGAAGGAATGAGAGGTCAGGGGGATGGGGTGGGGAAACTCTGACTTACCTGCTGCTTTCAGGATGGGCTGGCAGTTGACAGCTGACTCCTCAGGTGTTCTCTCTGGGGGCCGTAGCCACTCCCCTGGGGCTGGCAGCTCTCCCTGGGGCCCTTGGTTTTCCAGCAGTCCACTCCACACAGACTTTCTCTGTTGGGGTTCTATCCCTGCCACCCAGGGGGTCTTGCAGAGCATCCCTTCTGTGTGGCCTCAGGCAGACAGTTCTGCTAGGACTTTTGCATCTGGCTCCTGAGACACACAGGCGTTTAATCCGCTGCACTGCTTCCTAGACTAAACCCTCTACACTGCTGTTGGTCTGTAGTGCTTTCTCAAACGTGAGTCGGGAGCCAGCGCCTTGTGCTCTGAACTGCAGGGGGCACATCCCAGACTTTTTATGTGGTCCCGTTGAATGCCCCTCCTGGGGCTTGAAGTGAAGGGGAAGCATCACCTCCCCCTTCGGTGGGTAAGGGGGACCCACAGCACAATTTCCTCCCAAGACATTCTCTCCCAAAACTGTCCTTCTCCCCACTCTGTCTCAGCCTTTGTATGTCTCCAGTGTGAGTCAGGAATTTAAAAGAGATGTAGAACCAATTTTCAGCTAAATCCTTACACAGTTTTGCATTTGGACTCACACCTCCCTTGGAAGGCAGCAACCATGGTATCTGCCTCACAGAGCCTCATGGAAGCTTCAGCTTTAATTCCCGTTACAAGGATTTTGCACATATATCCTTGAATTTTTCTTAGGATGCTAATTTGCCTTAGGATGGTTTTCCAGAAGGGGAATTGGCTCAAAGGATTTGGAATGAATATTTTCATTCTAAACTCATGGTTGTTTTTCTCAGTCTCAAGACGGAGGGGAATGGCGGGGCTGTGGGGAAGCCAGACCCTGTGTAAAGTGGCGCCAGCATGGGTACTGGCATTTTTCTGGGTGCCTATAATTTGCTTACCTTTTTAGTGCCCATAGTTTGAGGTTCTTCCCACCGTAGTTCTTCTAAGCAACTCCCAGTGCAGAAACAGTTACAAGGGACAAGGCCATGTTTGTGATGGAAATAGGAGCATCTTAGGTGGAAGTGATTAGTGGAGATTTAAATAAGGATAGTTAATATTTCTGTGGCCCTGAGCATGTGCCAGGCCCTGTCTTAGCTACGTTAAAATACACTCATTCATTTAGGCCTCATGTTAACTCTATAAAGAGGCACTGTTGTGATGCCCATTTTACAGGTCCTGACTCAGCTAGTGAGCACCAGAGCTGAAAGTTGAGCCCAAGCTGTCAGGCTGCATGGTGCGTGCCTAACCATTGTGCAGAACTGCCTCTGACACCAAACAAAGCACTCTGTTAGGATTGTCCTCAGAGATTTTGCTACCCTCTAACGAAGAAGACTAGAAACGTTCTCAGGACTAACCTGATTTCCAGGGTTGACAGGCCTGAACATGCAAAAAGAAAATTGCAGTCTAGTTGGGGGTTTTGGCTCCATCTTGGTGGGATCTGGCTTTGCTTCTCTTCCCCTTAATGGGGGAGTGGGACCCACAGCCCAGGTGTACTTGGTGCATAATAGATGCTCAGTAAAGTGTCATTGTGTGACTGAATGAGTGATACATTATGACACGAATGCCTGCTTTCTGCATGTATGTTTTCTATCTCATTGTTATCTTTAATCATCAGAGCAACAGTATAAGCTAAATATTATTGCCCCAGTGTTACAAATGAGGAAGCTGAAGTTTGAAGTAATTAAGGGCTTTATCTTGTCCAAGGCTATACAGCTGGTCAACCACAGATGCAGGATCCAGACCACATCAGTCATTCTTTTCTGTTCACCTAATATCTGCCACTTATGTCCTAGGACTTGTTATAAGAGTAACGTTAAGTATTAGCTTATGTGTCCCCTTAGAATAGTCCACTTAAAAGCCCAGTCTGTTTATCCTCATTTAGATTCCTCAAACTCAGTCTTCCTATTAAAATATTTCCCTGTGTCTCCAAACTGATTGCCCATATCCTTTTCATTAAAATTAAGCCAGAATAATTTCTACATAATTCAGAACACTATTGGCTTTGTTAGAAAAATCCCTGTAATTGCATTTTTCTCATGACATCTTTTCGAATTCATCATTCCATTCTGTTCTACCCTCTTTCGGCGCACAAGCCCCGCAGTTCTGTGGGGCGCCTGGGAAGAAGTGTCTGTCTCATGTCTTCCGGGGGTGGAGATGTCCCGCCCCAAGCATTGCGCGAACAAATGCTCCAACCTGGAACAGAAGACCTGAGTCCTGGTGCTCTTCTGCCCCTCAGGAGAGTGGGAAAGTATTTTCACCCTTCTTGACTTTGATCATCTCCTTCGTGAAATGAGGAGATGTGTTGAGGTCCGGGAAGGTGTTAGGTGTGCCCAGGACAGATAGCACTGATCGCTCCGGGAATTCCTCCCTGCTGACCGTCAGCGCAGCTCTCCAAGCAGGTGCTATGGATCCACTGGAGGTGGCATCTAAGGTGAAAGCTAGTCACTCTCTTTGGTAAATGTGAGTGCTCTCCTACTGCTCAGAGTTCCATACTGGAATGTGGCAGCTTAGGGAGACAGAGCCACCGGCCATGGCTCACCACTGATCCTCTAACACTGGCAGCCACGTTGTGAAGGACCTTTTGTGCAGCGTGAGGTCACTCCAACCTGCAGAACCAAACTCTGCCCACGCTGCTGCACACAGCTGCCCCGCCACCCTTCAGGTCCGGATGAGAGCACCCTGGTGGTGCAGTCCACCCTCAGGATTTGGCAAGAGGACTGTACGATCTTTGGGAGGCCACTTGGACAGGTAATGGATTTCAAGTTGGTTTATCCCGTAGGCCTTGCAGACTCCTCATGGCTGAAAGAGGACCAGAGGGGGCTCTCAAAAGTGCAAGGTTCCTCTGGTCTGATTGTTCTTCTCCTTTAGATACCACCGAGGATGAGGTCATTGATGACCACCTAAATGCTGAGTACTCCCAAATTTATATTTGCACAGAAATCAAGGGAGTAGAGAGTCTCACAAAGGCAGAGTGTTGAATAGTGTTGAATGCAGCAGAGGTCCAGAAAGCTAAGGGCTGGAATGTGTCCACTGGGACTGGAAATATGGAGGTCAGTGGTGGCATTAGATAGAACAGATTCCTACTGAAGAGGGTTGAAAGGTGATGAGAGGTGGGGAAATGGAGGCAGAGAGTGAGGACTGCAATGGCTTTTTTGAGAAGCTGAACTGAGGAGAGAAAGCAAGAGAAGAGCAATAGCTAAATGGGATTTAGGGTCAAATGTGTGTATCTCTATGTATCTGAGACGGGAGGCATTACAGAAGGTTTATGGGCTGCAAGAAGGACTCCTAGAGAGGGAAAGGTGGGAGGTATATGAGGGAAGGGGTAAGTGATGGTGCAAGCAGAGGAGTGGGGTCAAGAGCACAGGTGGAGGGCTTCACCTTGAATCAGATGTGAGAGGATTCGTGGTCTGAAGCTGGAGATAGTGGTAAATATGGGCAAGTTTGTAATTCGGATGTTGAGGCAGATTGTGATGGCCTTAATTTTTTTTTCTTCCATGAAGAGATAAAGCCTCCCACTGAGAGTGAAGGGAGAAAAGCGTGTCTTGGGTATTTAAGGGGAGTGTTGAAACTTTGGAGTAACTGCTTAGAAGAGAATGTGAGAGGCTGCTGATCAAGACTGTTAAAAGAATTGTCTGGTGGCACAAGGGCAAAGCTGAGTTTGTTGAATATGAGTGCTGAGTGGCAAAAATCTGCAAGGCTGTGTGATTTTTTTCAGAAGAAGTTAGCAGCCAGGGTAGTGGGCAGAGGAGATAGTCTGTGGAAATGACCCAGGGTAGGCGTTTTAGTGGTCAGGTGCAAAGTAGTTAGAAGAAACAGGTGTGCGAGGGAGTGAGGCATGCAGGTGAGGGAGTAGAGTAGGTGATCCCCCATGGGCTGTAGGCTTGGAGCTTGGCTCAGGAGAGAAGTCATGTCATCAGGGTTGACCCACCCCGATACGGTGGAGTCAAGGAGGAGCGAGTGGGACAGGAGTGCGGTCTGGGAGAAGTGGGCGATAGGAGCATCTTGGATGTGGGCCCCCAGGATTTCAGAGATGAAGCAGGTGCAGGTGATGGATGACAAGGCCCGGGATGAGGCCATCGGAGTGAGTGACTTAGCAGGAATGGAAGTGTAGATTAGAGTTGAAGAGATCATGGAAATTTGATGCCAAGGTTGATTCGATTTTTCACTTTGTAATTGAAGGCTAATACAGGGCTTGAAGAAAAGAGAAATGCTGATAACACTGTATAAAACTCTCTCTTATTTAAGACACAAGCCTTCTGGGCATGCTGTCCACTCTGCCTTTCCATTTCTGTCATTTCTTGTGTAAACAAGAAGTGGAATGCCATGGGGATGTGAGGATGAAAGTCTTGGAGGAGCGAGGGGTGAATGGAGAGGATTACACTTGGGCTCCTGCCCGAGGCTGGCGGGTGGGCATATAGGTTCCAGATGGGATGGTTTGCCTGGTGGTGATGGTCAGGACCTGGTCAGGCTGGGCAAGCTGGGCTGGCAGGCTCTACAGGGGCTCAGCAGCCTGCAAGTTGGGGATGCTGAGATGGGCCGTCTCAGAAGACTCAGCTTTATGAAGTTGGTTCCTTTAACTGTGATTAGGGGGAGAGGGGAGAGGGAGGAGGGATGGGAATTTATTTTTGTTAAGGCTCCATGTTGGGCACTTCACATACTCTCATTTAATTCTCTTGATAATCCTGCAAAAGAAGCAACGTTATCCTCATTTTATAAATGATACGTCAATTTGACTGCAACATGATGTAAATTTCTATATGAATGCAGATTTTCCTTGCTGAGTTCCAAAACTAGACAATGCGTAAATAGAAAGTCAAGTCATCAGAGAAATAAAAAGGCAAGGCAGCCTTCCTAGCTCCTTCAGCTGCTGGACCACATTGTCTTGTACCTTTCCTGTCTCCTTTGTTTAATCTTGGCTCTGGGCTTATCTGTTTCATCATTTGACAGGATTCAAAGCGCTATTTCTATCCTTCACTAGCAGAAATATTCCAATTGTGTGCTTTAAAGAGTAATTCACTTCAGATTGTGTCTCTCTGGGGAGGCAGTTCTGATGAACCAGAAACGCTGCTTTGAGAATTAGAGCCATGGATTCTGGTTCTGGTCCTTGCTACTGACAAACCATGGGACCCTGGGCAAGATTCTTAACCCCACGAGTTTCCTACCTCTAAAACAGGGATAACAACATCTGCGCTGCTTACCTTACAGGATTGAGCGTAGGGTAACCTAGATGGTGTGAGTGAGAGGGCTAAAAATACTCTGCAGATGGCGGGGACCGGTGTTCTGGAGGCACAGGATCCAGAACCACCTACTGTGTGTCGCGCCTCAGACAGCGTCGACTTGAAACAGGTCCACAGGCCTTTATCTGAAAGCTTTGTGGCCAAAGCTGTGTCAGAATGAAGCAAAAATTTTCTGATTTTAGAAAGGCAAAACAGTGCCCATCTTGCGTCTTACTTAGCAACCCCATTGAGGTCTGGTGCAGCACCCTATAGTCTCACACATGGATGTGTTTTTAACAAGACAGGACTATTCATATCATGAGGGATAAGTGTGGATCATAAATAGATTCGTTTTCATTTAGGTCAGTAGAGCAGGCTGAATAATGGTCATCTAGAGATATCAGGTCCTACTCTGTGGAACCCATAAATGTTTTCTTATAAGGAAAAACATCTCTGTAGATGTGAGTGAGTTAAGGATTTTGACGTGTGAAGTTACCCTGGATTATCTGGGTGGGCCCTAATGCCATCGAGTGCATCCTTATCAGCAGAAGGCTCAGGGAGATCCCGTACACACGCAAGAGGAGAGGCGGATGTGACCAGGAGGCGGAGACTGCAGCGATGCAGTCGCAAGTCCAGGAATGCCTGCAGCTGCCGGACGCTGGAAGAGGCTAGAAGCAGGTTCTCCCCAGAGCCTCGGGGGGGAGTGTGGCCTTGCTGACGCCTCGATTTGGGCTCAGTGAAAACTGATTTTGGACTCTGGCTTCTAGAACTGTAAGGCAATAAATTTCTATTGTTTTAGGCCACCAAGCTTGCAGTAATTTGTTACAGCAGCCACAGGAAACTAATGCAATCAGGTTTTGCTCCCAAATGACTTATGAAAAAAAAGCTGCATTTTCAGTTTTTTGAATTGAGGAATTGCAAATAAGACACGTGGACCTGTGAGTAGGGCTACCTGAGTATCTTTCAAAGCGGTTGTTGTGCTGTCTTGTTCCTTTGCAGCCAGTCAGAACGGCGCGGAGGGGCCTGGAACTGCTGCTTGCGTTGCTCACTGTGGTGGTGAGGTGGACGCTGAGGTCTGTTAGGGGAGGAGGGCGGGGTGGGCCCATCTGTAGCACACTTGGAGCTGGGAGGGCAAGCTGTCTTACCCAAGAAGAACAGCAATAACTACACAAGAATCAGGCAGATGGCTGGCCTCAGAGATTCAGGAAGGAGCAGGGTGTCCCCCCTGGGGGGGGGGGGTCTCAAGAGCCTAGGTGAATAGGCACAGGTAAGGGAGTCTGGGTATCAGGTAGCAGGTGAGGTTCGGGACAAGGGCGAGGGCATCAAGGGACATCGGTAGCAGATAGGTTACTGTAAGGAAACTGGAGAAATAGGGACTGAATCAGACACTCAGTTGTATCAATGTGTGTGTGTGTGCCACTGGCTAGGGTACTGGGGTGAGAGGGCTTCTTTATTAGAGATCATCTTGAGGTGGGGTGGGAATGATGACTTGGGAAGAATACGGGCTCTGCCAGCATCCCGAGCTAGCCGAACAGCAAGGAAACTCCAGTGAACCTCACAGGGGTGTGACCTGGGGTGCAAAGTAAGGGCCGGGGTCAGCGTTGAGGCACCTGTCCTGGGCCAGCAGGACAAGGAGACTTGATCAGTACTCAGCCCAAGGAGAGGGATGCTGAGGCCCCAGGGCACGAGAGAGAGGAGGATACGAGGTGGGAAAGTGAGTGAGCCCAGCTATGGAGAGCCACGGCCGATGAAGGGAAAACCTTTGGGGTGGGGGGAGTGGAGGGGAGAGCTGCTGACATCGTCAATGTCTCTGTCTTTTTTTGTATGTTTTAAAATCAGCTTCCTCATGATAAAAGGGTCTGTGTATCATGACACAACTCTCAGTCTATGATGAAATTACTTAAAGTCACCATTTTAAAACTCATTAAGTTTATCTGAATGCTATTTCTAATCTAACCTAATGGCCAACCCAGGGCCTAGTGTAGTCAACTATGGGCATCTTTGCAACCACACATTTTATAGTCATTAAAATCCTATTTATAAAGTTTCTGAAGGCCTGAGAAAATGTTTATGCTATAATGCTATGTGGAAAGGCAGGATACAGGATTGTTTATAGAATACAAAGAGACAAACAAAAGAAAAACTATGCATGGAAAACAATGTAGTGGGACGCCCATCAAAATATTAATACAACGATAGCTTCTGGTTAGGGGAGCGAAGTGTATTTTCTTTCTATTTTTCTATTTTTCAAATTAGCTGTGCATCACCTTTTCTTTTAGTTGTTTGGCTGTTTTTATATATGTTACTTTTATAATGGGAAGGACCCAATAAACTCTCCTTTCTCAAAGACTCTTCTGTAAATTAATCTGGATCCAAAAGGGATTAATATCTACAAAGAGAAATGTCATTGCATGAACATTTCCAATTTTATGAACCCTAGAGACAAAAGGCAAAAAATAAACAGATCCGTCCCCCTCACCCCCCCCATCAAGCCTAATGAGAAACAGACTTATTTTTTCTTCTCCCATAAAGTCAAACTGGCAAGAAACTTCAGGCTGTGGAAAAGCCTTTGGAGAAGATCATACTGTGGTGCAACGTGGCTTGAGTTTTCCATTTAAACCCTTTTGCTGCAGGAAGCGGCGGCCTTCAGAGGGGGGTGTGGAGGAGGAGAAGTTGTCCCTTCCTTTCCAGCCTGCAGATTTCCTCCAGGGAGGGAATCCTTCAAGGTTCTTCCCAGGCATTACCTCTTCCAGGGGTCCTCCCTTATGCCCAAGCTGGAGCAGGTGTCCTCCCCTCCCTCCATGCACTGTGCACGCCTCCGTAACGTCATTTCCGGGCAAGGCTGTAAGAGGCTCAGAGTGGCAGAGACTGTGTTGCACTTATGGTGGTCTTGACAGCACGTGGCAGAGCTCCTGGCAGACAGCAGGTGCTGAGTAAATGTTTGTTAAACGAACTGAGCAATTCTCCAAAAGTGTGAGAGATGCTGTGTTAGCTTCCCAGGGCTGCCAGGACACAGTACAACGAGCTGGGGGCTTTAAACAACAGACGTTTACTCTCTCTCAAGTCCGGAGGCCAGAAGTCTGAAATCAAGAAGTTGGCAAGGTTGTTTCCTTCTGAAGGGCTCTGAGGGCGGGTCTGTTCCATGCCTCTCTCCTAGCTTATGGTGGTTGCCTGCAAGCCTGGGCATTCCTTGACTTGCAGCTGGATCATCCAATCTCTGCTTCCATCTTCACGTGGTGGTCTCCATCTGTGTGTGTCTCCTCTGTGTCCCTGTGTCCCTGTGTCCAAATTTCTCTCTTCTTATAAGGACACCAGTCATATTGGATTTGGTGTGACCCTAATTCACTATGACCTCATCCTAAGTTGATTATGTCTGCAAAGACCCTCTTTCCAAATAAGTCACATTCATGGGTATCGGGGTCAGGACCTGGACATATCTTTTTGGGGGACACAAATCAACCTACAACAGACACTCTAGGGAATCTGATACTGAGTGAAGTGGCAATAACCAGCTGATGCATCTGGCATAATATGCTGGCTGGGCAGAGAGGGCACCTGAGACACTATCAGCCCTGGGTGGCCAGGAGCATGGGCTGGGTCAGCCTGTGATCCATAAAGCACAACTGGCCAGGGACATGGAGAACCAAGCAGGTGGGCACTAAAAACAAGAAAGGATGCAACTTGAGTTTTAGCAGTTGGACAATGTTGCCAGGCACGGGGAGACAGACGTGTGGGGTGAGTGGGTGGAAGAGCAATTTGCTGAGTCTACCGAACGACTTCCATCTTGTCCTAGGCCGTTTATCATCTGCATATCTGGTAGCCTTTGGCTCATGGTATCTACTTAGCAACAGGCGCCAGATACACACCGTGGGTTTTGGTACCAAATGAATTAGGTAAGAAAAAGCCAAACATTTTTCTCTGAGGAGTCATAAAAGAAAAAAATGTGTTGGCTCTATGAATCACAACAGGGTCTATGGGAAACACACTGAACTGCAGTCTACAATTGTCCTAATCATGTATTTTCTGACAGATAAAGCCCATAAGAATCGGTAGCGTATTTGTTGGACCTTAAATTCTCATAAGTGGCTATCTGGCAAATTTAATATGCAACATACAGCTCCGGGGTTTGACAGGCAAATGAAGAGATGCCGTCATTTCTCTCTGAAACTAGAATTTTAAAACATGTTTATTATTCATTGTAAAGAGCAACGAATAATGACATATTCGATATTATCTCAGTAAATGAATACCTCAGAATGGAAGGGTTCCCATAAGCTATTCCTTTGTAAGCATCGTTTTTTCTGAAATCGCAAATGAACTGTTCACTGTCTAACCTGAGAAAGATGTAGGACAGAACCTTAACATTTCCATGATAAAAAACTTCAACCTTTGTGTTTGTGAGCCCTTACCATACATTTCTTGTTCAAGAATATCCAAATTTACGAAGATTTTAGGACTTGAATATCAGAGGGTGAAAGGAAAATGAATGAGTTGAAATGCTCTTGCTCTGATTAGGACCGTGTCATCTGAGTTTAGTTTAGTTGAAATAAATACATTATAAGCTGAGGAGACAGGCAAGGAGGAGGTGGCATGCAGGAATGCTGAAATAAAAGGAGGAGGAGACCCAGGGTGTGGATCTGTCAAAATTCCAGGATAGGCTGTTTACTTCCCAGCCTCCTGAACGGGAGATTGGGATTTTCAAGGGCAAGAAAGACGAGAACTGGGCCTTGTCAAGGACAACCATGGTTTTCAGCTACTTCATGCATGTTTGGGTCTGTTTTGATAACTAAGCATATCTTTTGTAACCCAGGCAAAAAGGAAATATTTGTCCTACTGAAGGAGCTGCACTGGATCGTGAGAGGGGCTCTGAGCATTCCAGCCTCAAAGATAATTAAGACTCAAGAAGTTTTCTTGAGCAAGAGTTCAGGAAAAGTTTATACTGACTTCACAATTGGCTCCAACCAAAAGTTTCAGCACCCTTTTATTAAAGTATAAACTTACTTGACCCCTAGTTCGCACATGAAACTGGCTAAGCAGAAAAGGGGCCACAGGAGAACAGATTTAAAAAATCTGGTTTTGAACTATGCCTGGTATGCTAAAATATTTAATTCTTCAAAACTTGGCATTTGGAGAAGAGGGTAGATTAAAATAGAGGATGACCAGCTGGCTAATTACATGTTGCCAACATTTCTCTCTGGCTACTTGCTGCATGAGTCCTGTTTATGTCAAAGGCTGACTCTGTCCTTTGTCCTCTCTCGTGGCCAAGAAATGGAATGCCATGCATTTCATTTAACATGAAATGTTCTGGTGAAACCCAAAGCAACAAGCCCTCTTTACTGTCTTGGCGGGCCACACAGGGCAGGTGGTACTAGAGGAGCATTGTGGGGAGGTTTGCAGACAGGCTGACAATGACCAACAATTAAGATTCCAGTTTGCCGTCCTCTCCATCTCCTTTTAGAGAAGGTGATTTCTTATCCTTAGGATCTCGTGAAGCTGAAAACTCCGGGTGGCCCCTTCAAGCTGTGGTTTCTCAGCCTGAGACTTCTTGAAGCCCGTCTGCCTAGCTGAGCCCTGCGGGTAAAGTGAGGGCTGAGGTATGCAGAGTTGATGAATGAGAAGTGGGGGTGGCCTCTTCTCATTGGATCATTTTTAAGCAGTGAGCCTCTGGGGACCTCTGCAGTGGATTGCTCAGGAAAGGACCCAAGTATAAAATGGTTAGAGGCTTGAAGAGACCCATGGGCAGAGGTAGAAGGGAGATGAGGCATGTGTGGGGGCATGTTCTGGGTGTGTCACCCAGGTCCATCCATGAGGGATCCATCAAAGAGTTAGACTCTAGTGGGAATTGCAAGCTCAAATGCCTCCAGGCAGGCACTAGTGGGTAATATAAATATATATAAGACCTTAGGGAATGGTGGGAACTGTGTCAAACTGCAGAGCACATATCGGGTATAAAGGCCTTTAAATGGAAAAAAAAACACCATGCCTACCGAACAAAACGATATCTGTGCATTGTATTTCGCTTGAGGGTTACCAATTTGTGACTGCTATCCAGTGAGAGCTCAACATCGAGGGTCTGAATTTTGGGGCTGTCTTTATTTGTTGAAAGTGAAGTGTAAAACTGCTTTATATAAGAGAAAGCTACTATCCAAACTTTCTGTCATGATCTAAGATTATGGAAAATTCTTTTTTTTCTGTCCTTTTTCTGTTGTCATGAGGGACATGTCCTTGGAAAGAAGATGTTCATCTTGGAAACTGTCAGGGCGGCGGCCCTTCACTTCCTCGATGAGTAGCTGGCGGTGAAGGCTCATGGAAGCCCCTCCAATGACCCCCTCTAACCCCAGGGGTTATCAGCACACGGCTCTGGGCCTCTTCTTGGCCCAGGCACACTCTGCCCTCTGCCCTGTCCTCCTCAAACCCCAGCGGGCCAGCCCATAAAGGAAGCAAGACATCATAACGTGAATTTTAAGTCAGTTTTGTGAATAGGGCCGGAAATTTTTTTGATTAGCAGGAGAGATTACTTTGTTGCTTTGTGTAAATAAATCAAAATAAATTCCTCTTAAAGTGGGCGCCCCAAGGGGAGAAGCTTGAATGGGTAAGATTTACTTTAAGTTGGGATTAAGTTGGGATGATAACATTTAGCCAAGAACACAAGTCCGGCTTCTTAAATCCCCTAGGGCCATGGAGCCTTATTTTTAGACCCTCACCTGAGAACTTCTCTCTAAACTCCTCATTGGGGATATTATTTAAAGGTAGCTTTTTTTTTGAGGAAGATTAGCCCTGAGCTAACTACTGCCAATCTGCCTCTTTTTGCTGAGGAAGACTGGCCCTGAGCTAACATCCGTGCCCATCTTTCTCTACTTTTTGTGGGACGCCTACCACAGCATGGCTTGCCAAGCAGTACCTTGTCTGCATCTGGGATCCGAACCGGGGAATCCCAGGCCGTCGAGAAGCAGAACTTGTGAACTTAACCGCTGCACCACCGGGCCGGCCCCTAAAGGTAGCTTTAATACACAGTATATATTCCTTGAGCACATCTGAGGTTAAACTTTATGGTCGCTCTTGCTGCTGGCCTTAGCTTACCCCTGTGCCTGCCCGGGTGTGTCCCAGGACCCACTGTGGTCAGGCTGGAGTTTCTGTGCAAACCTCTCCTCTGGTTAGACCACAGCCTTCAGGATCCTCGGCCACAGTCAGACATGAACACCCGTACTCCAGGCAGCTGGAGCAAAAACAACACCAGCAAATTGTTACCAACCACTTATTGTCAACCTGGTAGTGTGCATACGGGAAGCGAAATAGAAGGACGTATCAGATGGTGATACAAAGAAGAGGGCCACCAGTCTAGCTGGAGCAGAAGGTTGGAAACAGATTGGACCCAGACTACAGGCAACTTGCTGGCTAGACTGAGGAGTTCAGACATTTTCCTGGACGTAGGGAGCCCTCGAAAGTTTTTGAGCAGGAGAGTGAAATGGTGGAAGAGACGTTCTAGAAAGCTTAACTTGGCAGACATCTGCAAGGTGGTTCAGATGAGGGAGAGTCTAGAGGCTTGGGAATCAATGATGATAAATCCAAACACTGAACCATCCAGAGACTTACAGTGACCATGGGATACTGAGTTATAAGGATGAATAGTTATCATTAACTGCATGCTCTCCACGTGCCAGCTACTGTTGTAAGTGCTTTAGAAGCATTAATTGATATTTGCAACAACTCTTTGAGGTGGGTGTTATTAAATATCACTCTTTTTCGGACAAGGAAATTGAGTCTCGGGGCAGTAAAGAACGTTGCTGGGTGTTACCTGGTTAGAAGTGTCAGAGCTGGGATATAAACCTGGGTGGTGTGCCCTCACCTTCAAGCGTGCTCTCCACTGCCTTTCAGCAATTTGTAGCTGAGCGTCTAGGGCCCTGGCCTTCCCCTGCCATCATGGCGTGGCTGGAACCAGCCTGGGACCCTTGGTGTCACTCTGCCTCACTGTCTATTGTGTACACGTAATTTGTAGACAGACTCCTGTCTCAGATGGCATGCTTGCCCAGGTGTTGACTTTAAGACCCTCCAAACACTTGCCAATGCTTGCATCTAGTTCAAAGGAGACTTGAGAGCAAAGAAGGGGAAATATAAGGCGCAAATGCTATAAAAATATCCCCCACGACATCTCATCACATTCCAGCAGAGGAAGGAAGGACATTCATGTCTTTCTGCCCCATTGCTTCCCCTTAGGTGTTAATGATGTTACCTGGCTGGCCTCATTGGTCTTGGTCCAGTGGTTTTAGGATGCATTTACTTCCAAAATGGGAGTTTTGGAATTTACCTGATATTAAATTGTTCAGTGTTTTACTGGCATCCTTCAGTCACCATCAGATGAGGAAAATTTACTGTGAACTCAAACTGACTACATGTTTTTCTCAAAGCTACTGTGAAAGATCCTCAAACATTTTAGCCTGTGGATGATCCAGGCCTCGTAAGAACAAAACCAAGAATAGCTGTTTGCATTTAAGTTTCTTCCAACACTATTATTAAAAGTTAAGAGCTTAATGCAGAGTCAGCCAGAAGGTGGCCTAATTAGATCATGTTTAAATTAAGGTAGTTGTATATAGGCTTCTTAGAACAATTTATATTTCCTCTCATTACAAAACTTTCCTCTATAGAGATAGCCATTAACTCAGAGAACATTAATTTTGGCTAGGGCTCTAGATTTATATAATTATTTTTTTTACACTACCTAATAATAAACACTAGAGTGGTAAAGGAATTCTGTTGTAGAAAAACAGATAGCACCTTAATTGTAGACCTAAACTATTTACAATGGTGGTCATCATATCACAGAGTGGAGGAACTTACACACATATTTGAGTTGACGTCACTTTCAACAAACATTTATTGAGGACCTGCATGTTACTGAATCCAGGCGATGCCGTTTTATGTCTAGGCCGGATTCTCTGTGCTGAATTATATCAAGAATAAGTTGTTTACTGTTTCAGCAGGATGCCCTCTGGTCAGGCCCAAGCTACACTCTGCTGCATTGGCAGATCAGCCTATTGATTAACTGCTGAGTCTATTTTTAGGTTGAAACTTTGGCCTGGCAGAGACTGAAACGGATTTATTTTTGCAAACAAGCAGATTACAGAGGCAAGCAGGCTTAGAAGGACTGTTGAGAAATCTTGAAAACATTGTGTTTAAAAAGTTAAATGAATGTCTTTGTTCCATAAGATACACATCTAAATCAGAGTGGCTGCAAAAGAGAGCGTCTTTAATTTTCAACATTTAAGGACACACTGAGAACCCTGTCAGTTTTCTTTTAAAAATATGTTACTGAGATATGTAAGGTTAAGGTTATTAGAAAATTCACAAAACTAGTTTTAAATTTTTTAAGTGATTTTATTTGATTTAGTATAGGTCCAGCTTTAGTCAGAATTGGTAGTAAAAATTGAATTGGTAGGACTTTTTTTTTTTTTTAACGCTAGGGAAACTTTCTCGAATCCTTGAGGAGAAGTTTAACATTTGGGCCACTCCTCTTAATATTGGGTTTGTAGACTTCTTATTGATCGAGAGCTAAGAATTCTATTTCTGCTTAGGAGCTTTAAAAATTGATTTCAGAGAATCAATTTTTAAAAGTCAACCTCCCCCAAATCTACATTTCTTATTAAATTTTACTTTACATTATTTTATTGTATTTTCTTTCGGTAAAATTTCTTAGAATGGGTTTTTGGCAGATAGCATGTTAAAAACAAAGTTAACAAAGATTTTAAACCATATAACATGCAAACATCTTTAGTAAAAGCTATGGCTGGTAACGTTTGAAAGAGCCCCCTGCCCCCATACCACCTCTGGCTGCAGCTCTCTGCGTGCACCCAGTCCTCTCTCTAGGTGTTTGCGTGTACATACGTACAGCTCAAACGGCACATAGAGACAAATGACTTTTGAGTTTTTCCCCCCCATTCAATTCCATTTTCATAAAATTCATTTTGTTGACAAAGCAGTAACAGACTTAGGACAAATAACGTTAATATCCTCCATACAGTTAGTCAGTGGTAGAGTAACAGTTGAAACAGCTGATTAAACACATGTGTCTCATTAGGGGCTCTTTTTTCTGGCCCTCTTACCCCTTGTCCATGGTGGGGCAGTTCTTTGCGAGTGCCCAGGGGGATGGGGGAGGTGTGCCACACTCTGTCAGGGCCAACAGATGATCTGCTTCTGTCTGTCATTGTCACTGTTATGATTAGAAAGAATGGGGCACTTGAAAGCCTCACTGAGGGTCACCCGAAGCAGATTTGATGGCTTTCGGCCATGCCCTCGCTTCTTTCCAATCCGGCGGTCTTGTGCTCTCTTGTACTTTCATCCTTTTCCCTTTTCCTAAGTCTGTCAGGCGCCTGTGATTGTTGTAGATTTTTGAAATAAACCATAATATACTTTACAAATGGAGTCACATGTGCTGAGTGGGTTACACCCAAATGCCAGTGAGCACTGATTTCCTGGCATTGTGGCTCAGCGAATTCCACAGTTGGAGACCCAGTTGTGAATCCAGCACTCGCTTGCTCTGTAGCTATAGCGAGTTGCTTAATCTAGCTAACCTCAGGTTCCTCTTCAATGAAGTGGGGGTAGTAAGATCTGTGTCATGTGGCTGTTATAAGGAAGTAATGAATAATGTTTGTTAGATTTCCTAGCACAATCTCTTAATAAATGGTGGCTATTATTACCATAGTGTCAGCACTTGCCCTGGGGATGGTGTGGGGGAGGTAGGGAAGAGTTCAGTAAATCTTTTTTGTTTTTTTTTGCTGATGAAGATTCGCCCTGAGCTAACACCTGTGCCGGTCTTTCTGTACTTTATAGATGGGTTGCCACCACAGCATGGCTGATGAGTGGTGTAGGTCCATGCCCGGGATCCAAACCCACAAACCTGGACCGCCAAAGTGGATAGTGCTGAACTTAGCCACTATGCCACGGGGCTGGGCGCTGATCTCTGTAAATCTTGATCAATGGCTTGGCTTCTGGGCAGGCACTTCTTGAACTTGCAAAAGCTTCTGTGGGGAAGTGGAGAAAGTAGGGATCAAATGTGAAGAGACCCAGACAATTCACTGGTTTAGAATTAGAGAAAGTTCAAAGGGATAAGTGCAAAGACTATACAGGACAAAACCAAAGTGCTGCCACGCAAGACGGGGAAAAGTGGACTTCAACCTAGTCCGGCAGCCCTGGTGGAATTGGTTACATGAGTGCTGGTTATTCATAAAGCCGGTAAGAGAGTGGGATGCAGGACAGGCCCAGGGCCGGAAGTGGCCTGTCAGCTTTTCCCAGCACTGGTCTGACCCCAACTGTGGCTACTTTGTGTCTCCCCTTTAAGGAGGATGTGGGGAACTGGAAGAACTCCAGAGAAGAGCAAAAATGTAATTAAGGCTTGGAAAATAAGGGCTAGGAGGAAAGGCCAAAAAGCTGTGGGGTTAGTCAGCCTGGAGAACAAAGGTCTAACAGATTTGAAGGGTCGCTGTAAGAAAGACATTGGGTGTTTTCAATCTCCATAAATGACAAGAGGAAGAAGCCTACACTGCACTCTAGAAGGTTTTGGGCTGTGAGGATTATTAACAAGGAGGCTTTCCAGGCTCCTGCTGGCAACTGGAAAGAAAAAAGCCTAACATACAACTATGGGCGTATCAACCCATTCACATTTACCTGCAGAGGAAGAATGAAGGTGGTGTTCAAATACTAGTTTCTGGATTATTTTGAAAACAAACCAGTTACTCTTTGCTGGAAACCCTTTAGTTGTTTACTATTTAAATACAGTTTTAACAAAAAGTTAATTTGAAGGTATAAATGCAAGTTAGACGGGTTCAGGATTTGCTGAGACAAAGCTTGCCCCATTAGGTTGATTTTGGCCAACACCAACTAAAATGCTCATTGAGGCTGCAATTATTCGCCACGTCTTGGAAGAAATTACTTTTGGTTGTGACTTTTGGGGGGAGTCTGCAGAGCCCCAGTGCTGGTGTCCACATTATTGCATAGCGAGACTGCGAGGCAGCGTTCTCTGCCTTTCATTTCCGCTCTTTGGATGGCGGTAGAGAAGGTGGGGCTCTGCAAGCATTGTGGGAAGGAATTTCAGCTCAGGATGTGGCGTGTCCAAGCTGGAGGGAGAGGAGTGCGTTTCCTTCAGTAGATACACGGGCGTCAATACTTCCTGCCGTCTTCTAGGTTAGGAGACTGGGACCGACTTCACCTGGGAGGCTTCCTCTGCTACTGAGTGAGTTCAAAAACTCAAAATAGCTTTGCTTGTCGTGTTCCTTTTCTCCTTTCCGTCTCCATCCTTTCTATTATCACTTCTGTTATAAATTTTCAGTTACGTCAGAACAATACACAACAACATATTTTGGGATCTTTCCATGTTACTGTGTGATCTACTGTCTTTGTTTTAACTACCGCTTTTTACTCCTTGGTATGGATGTATTGTCATTTATATTTGCCTATTTGCTATCATTCAAAAATATTTAAGATTAGTGATAGTGGTGGAGGTCAGAACAATCGTTGCCTCTGGACTGGAGGTGGCATGTGGGAATGTTCTGGGCGCCTGTCAATGTTCTCTTCTGGGTCTCAGTGCTGATTACATGGGTGTATACACATAGAAAAATTGTCTTGTTTTGTGTGATTTACGTACTTATATGTAAATTATACCTCAATAAAGAAAGTTTAAAAAACTGATTAAAGTTATTATACTTTAAAGATATTATAAAGTATTAAATTATGCTTCTGAAGAAATAGGACAGGGATGTAGAAAAGGAAAGTTGGGAAGGAAGGGAGCTAACATTTGTTGAGTACCTTCTGTTTTGTAAGCATATTATATAATTTCTCATTTAATTATCAACAACAACTCTGTAAGGTGGATATTCTTTTTATTTTTTCTTTTGGTGAGGAAGATGGTTGCTGACCTAACATCTGTGCGAATCTTCCTCTATTTTGTATGTGGGACACTGCCACAGCATGGCTTGATGGGCGGTGTGTAGGTCCACACCTGGGATCTGAACCTGCAAACCCCAGGCTGCCAATGCAGAGCACACGAACTTAACCACTACCCCACTGGGCCAGCCTCGAGGTGGGTATTCTTATCATTTTTGTAGATGAAGAAACAGACTCAAAAGGGTAAGTAAATGGCCCTGGTTCACACACACTTGGTACGTCCCAGAGGCCTGGTCTGACCTGAGATCGTTGAGGACTCTGAACTTCTGAATGCAATTCTGAAAAGAAGCTGTGAAGCTGAAGGTGAAGCTCAGGGCTGAGTGACTTGCCTGAGCTTGTTCCCCAGACGGGGGCACACCCACTGGCCTCCTAGCCCACTGCTCTTTTCAGCAACAACTTACTTCCTCTCTGTTTAATTTTCAGAGTGTTTAGCAAAGTTATTCTTTTTTTATGTCCTAGAAGAAAATGTGTTAGGTGAGGATTTACTGATGGAGAAACTTCTAGAAATTTCCTGTTGTCAAAGATGCAAACATTTAAAATTTAGGAAATGGTGAACTAAACTACTTGAGTGTTTGAGAACTTTCTTTTCATTTTGGTCCTGGGGAAACTTGAAAATGATACACTTTTGTAGAAAATGATTTGGTTTTTAACCGCAGAAATGTACATGAGAGTTAAGGATTTTCCTTGTTTTGGAAATTGTAGATGATACACTGTTTATTTAAAGTTAGTAAGAGCAGCTTAAATGACAAAGAAGGGGATCTGGGACAATTTAGGAAAATTCCTATAAAAGTATAAATTGCATAAACCTCTATATTGTTTTGGTCCCCTCAATTTAATTCATTAAACGTTTTTAAAGCTCTCTTACACTTAGTTTTTCATTATTAAAGATACTGTCTTCCCTTCATTCTCCTTCTCATGAGAATTTTTCCCACTTCTCATTACTGATTTATATGTGTTTTCATCATGTCTCAGCCCTTGGCATGAGGTTCACATCCAATCACTGACCCATATTTAGAGATTGAAAATTGTGCTTTTTGTTAATGACAAGAATGCAGTAAGAACTCACGCTCCTCATATAAGCAGCCCACTCCCATAATTGGAAATAATTCTATTCCAAAATATTATCTATTGAGAACCTACAACTTTAAAACCCTCAAGAGCACATTTGCTAGAGCTGTAAGTAATAGAATCTTAGCCACGGAAAAGACCTAATTTTGCACACGAGGAAATGAAGGCCCAGAGATCTTTGCGCAAATTGGCTTCTTCCATCAGCCAGCAATATGACTTGTATAACCCAAAGTAAATGACGCTGTTTCTTTATATTATTGACTAAACAAGTCTGTAATGTGTGCTTCCATAGTTAATTCAGTTTTGGAGGTAATAATGTAATAATATATGCAAAGTGGGGTGCTTTTGAGCCGCCTTGTCATTTAGTTTATAAACATGGAATCAGCCACAAAGCAAAAAAGAAAAGAAGAACAAATGTGCAGGGTATTTCTTTCAGCTACTTGGGCTCTTTGGCATGAAGCCGGCTTGTAAGTCAGCAGATTCACCTTAGAAAGACCCTCAAAGTTACTGATGTTTTATTCTTTGTTGCCTCTAGAGTGAACCTGAATAAAAGGCATGGCCCAGCCTTTTTCCTGCTGGAATATACATTATCTGCTAAGTGGAAACTTTGGCTCTTTTGACTGTCTCTCTGCATTGAAGGACGAGATGGCCTAGTCCATCCTCGCATCCACTGTATTTGACATGGTTGTGATTTTCTGATGATGACAAATCCATAAAGCAGGTTCAAATCTATGACCGGACAGAGAAAAGATTTGGGTCATGGTGAGTTATGGCTACTTCAATAGAAATATTTGAAATGTTATTTCTGGAATATGTCATATCATATCATTTTATGACATGCAAGTCTAGAAGGAGATATATTCCCCTCTCCACCAAATAAGGTAATTTTCTTTTCTGATTACAAAAATAATAGATTGATGCAGAAAACCCAAGCAATAAAGAAAAGCATTTAAAAAGAAAGTCATCCAAATTCCCAAGCAATGTTAACGTTTTGGGAAATATCCTCCCTGACATCTCCCTATGCATATTTTTATCCATCTCTGTGTGTGTGTGTGTATTTATTTAAATGGTCTCATACTCTTCTCTACTTTGTTTTTTACTCAACATCTGTCATGGAGATTTTCTTTCCTTTAATGAAAACTGAATTCTCTTTACCAGCTACATAGCAGCACATTATATGGATGGACCAGAATTTAACTAGTCTCTAACTGATGGACATTAGGTTGTTGTCGTTTGTTATTATAATAAGCAGGGACTGAATTAATGTTCTTATACAGATGCCTGGGCCCCAAGAACTTATCAGGAGAGTAGATAAATTCCTGGATGTCTGACCCACATCACGGGTTTGCTTTCCACAAACTTTTCTTTGGAAAGTTCACCAGTTTTCATTGCTCCATTTGAGAATAGAGAAGTGGATCTTTCAGTTCACTGACTTGAAAGTTTTCAAAAATTCAAAATTAATATTTGTTAATTTTGGCAAACACATGTCAAGTGTCCTTAATGAGTAAGTTAAAACAGATTCGATATTAATGATTAGTAGGCAAAACATGTCTTTCTGACTGTTTGCCAAGCCGTCAGAAAACATTTCTTTTTCCTCCACGCTCGTACACACAATAATTTGCGCATACCTTATTTGATTTTGACCTATATTCTCAGGCGTCTTTCCAATTACAATGTCTACTTGCTGAGGGCAGGAACTGTGCCTCTCCCCTGCAAGGGGCTCAAATGGCGAGTACGTCCCTCAGGCAACTGGATGAAGAAGCAGCCACAGAATTTTCCATTTGCTTCTCCTCCTTAAGCAGCTTCTCCCTCCCTCTTTTTCCTTGGCTTTTGAAATCTAAGTGTAACATTTGCCCAGGGCAAACAGACCTGGAGCTTGCAAGGCAGCGTTGTGTAATGGATGTGAAATCGGCCTGCTTTAACTCTTGGCTCTCGAATTTATAAGCTCTATGACCCTGGGCAGCTTGCCTAAATCCTCATTTCTTTCTCTGCAAAATGAAGATAATAGGTTCTACTTCAAAAAGTGTTGTGCAGTTTAAAGGAAATCATGTTTTAAAGCCTTTACAAGGTGCCTAGTGTAACATTTGATAAATAGTAGCTATAACTATTATTATTTCCTCGAAGGTACAGTATCCTAAAAAAAAACGCCCATAAAAACCACAAAGCGATGTCATTGGCTATTTCTTGCCTTCCATTCTAGTGGACACATTTTTGGATTGGAGGCAACCAGAAGCTAAAAGTTAGTAGAGATTAGGTCTGCGACTCTTAACAAAATCAATCTGGAACATACGTCCGTTGATAAAAGTTAGGTTTTTATGTTTTCAAAACTGAAGGAGGTGCTTGGGGTATTGAAATAGGGGAAAAATAAGGTTGGGCTAGATAGTAGCAACCCTAAGAGTGTTTCATTAGGGTAAAAATTACTTTAGGTGGTCTCCAGCCTCAGGCACCACATCAGGCAACTCCAGAGAACAGAAAACAAACATGAAAATGTGAAAGTTGAACTACAGTGACCTTTGTTCTTTCCTAAGTAGCAACTAGCCTTTCCGAATGACAACCTGCGTTAGCCTTTGGCCCGGGAACTGTATCGATTTCCACCAGGTTTGCCTTCCAGCACTGGTGCCTTTGTGGCTGAGCTTATCTTCCCTGGAACAGCTGAGTCTTAAAAATGCGGGAACTTCTCGTGGATCTGCTCGCTAAGCTTCGACCAAGTTTCTGCATTTGCTGCTGGAGACGGCTCTGGCAAGTGCAGCGTCACCCGTGTGTCGTGTTTCCAACACTTCGACCCTCCCTCCTCTTGAATTTCTTGTATGTTAAGCCAGTGATAAACAGCAAGTGCACTTCTAAAAATCCATGGAGCAACAGACGGCAACATTTTCTGCACATAATAAGCGTTTTCAAATTTGGGTCAAAGATAACTCTCTTTGAAAGGCAGGATTTTAAAAAAAAGATGAGCAAAATTTATACATCATGAGACCAAGCGAATATCCTCTTCTATGGAAGCGAAGACGCACTTCTCCCCCTTCCTCTGAGGAAGCTAGATCCTGATTCACTTTTTGCTCAAGACTCAGCAGAAACACAATGCTTTATTTTATAGAGGCTCATTACAACACAATGACAGCACTATAATTTCCTTCAGGGTGAAGTGCTTCACTCAGCTTGAGGCCAGCTAATCTCAGTGTTACTTTGCACGTCTGTAACTTCTGACACGGGTGAATACCTTTACGTTGATGCATTCTGTATTCTTTTCGGAAGCATTTTTAAAATATTGTTTTAACAGTGTCTCGTTAGGAGCAGTTGGATTTTGCGTGTGACCAGATTTTGTTCCCTGGTGTGGACATTCAGATCATCCATAAGCTGTCACAAGTGCGGGGACCACTTCTCCCGAGGCCCAGGCAGTCATAAAAACAGTTTGGCAGTGGGCCTTTGGTTCTTTTGTCAAAGAAACCTGCAATTGTAAAATTCCTCCTTGATTTCATTGTTCACATAGACCTAAATAATGCCCCCTTGTTCTTTTTCTGGTTATGTGGTATGTGGTCATTCTTGATGTTGTTTTGAAGAATTTAAGTAAACGTCTTAGGAAAATAGCTAAGATCTAAAGCTAGGAACCCGTCATATTTTTGTCTACTAAAAACAGACAACAATTTTTCAGAAGCCTCCTGCCTCCCTCTTCACCTGTCTCTTGTTATCACTGGGGACTTTGGCCCCGGGAGACTGTCTCTACAGAAAAGTCGTGTAACTCTTGCTTCCTGAATGGGAGCTCCCTGAGTGCTTCACACAATACTCACTTTCCCGGTCCACAGGCATGGTGGCTGCTGTGTGACTGCAGTCCTGCAGCCCACAGGGGACAGGCTAGTGGGGGTGGGGGGTGGGGCTGTGTGGCAGGCCTTTGATCCGAGGGCAAAGCTGAGTCTAGCAAATGAGAGTCGTCGCTTCCTCTAGCAATCTGACGCAGCAAGCACGCTGCGACCACTTCCAAAGCCGTCCTGCCTTTTTGCTTAGATTGGGGGTGGGATGAGGATAGAAAATGGGAAATCTGAAAGGAAAAGCAAAGTTTTTGTTTATTCATCCATTTGTTGCCTATAAATGCAAATGTTTACTAAGTGCTCTTTTTTTTTTTTTTTTGGGGGGGGGGATGATTAGCCCTCAGCTAACTACTGCCAGTCCTCCTCTTTTCTGCTGAGGAAGCCTGGCCCTGAGCTAACATTCGAACCCATCTTTCTCTACTTTATATGTACTTTATATGCCTATCACAGCATGGCGTGCCAAGTGGTGCCAGTCCGCATCCGGGATCGGAACCGGTGAACCCCGGGCCGCCGAAAATCAGAACGTGCGAACTTAACCGCTGCACCACCAGGCCAGCCCAACTACTGTGCTCAATGTTTTATGTGTATTCTCTCTCTCATTTTTTGGTGAGGAAGATTATCACTGAGCTAACATCTGTGCCAATCTTACTCTACTTTGGATGTGGGATGCCATCACAGCACGGCTTGATGAGCGGTGTGCAGGTCTGCACCCGGGATCCACTGAAGCAGAACGTGCGAACCTAACCACTACTCCACTGGGCTGGCCCCTGCATTATGCTCTTAATTCTTACCATAACCACTGAGTAGGTAAACTTCAATCTCCATTTAGCAGTTGAGGAAATGGGACCTTTGGAGAGGCTAAGAAGCTTGCCCAAGGCCACACAACAGTGAAAGGCAGAGCTGGGCTCTCTGCTGTGGTGCCGCCAGCCCGTGCTCTCCACCACATCCTCTCCTGCCTCCCTGTGTTGGAACATCTTTTATCTTTGCTCTCCAGTGTGGTGGAAGGTAAGTAGAAGATAAGGAACCCGCTGGATGCTAGACGCCCAGAGGTACTATTATACATGTCTCTCATGATACTCATATTACAGTATTATAGTAGGGTATGTTAAATCATTATGTTTACATGAAGCAACTAGGAAACTTAAGTGGGCTTGAACAAACATAATTCAAGCTCTTTGATCTCTAAAATCTGATTATAATGATCTCTTTCTGTTGGCTCTGTCTGGCTCTGGTTTTCTGAAATGACCTTTTGTTTTGCATGAACAGTTGTCACTGCACGATCCCAGCTGCTGGGAAGCACTTCGTCACCTTCCCTCCTCTCGCTGTCTGTCCTCCCTCCCCACAGCCTCCCGTTGTGGGCCTTTTTTAAAAAATTTTTTGAGGAAGATTAGCCCTGAGCTAACTGCTGCCAATCCTCCTCCTTTTGCTAAGGAAGCCAGGCCCTGAGCTCACATCCGTGCCCATCTTCCTCTACTTTATATGTGGGACGCCTACCACAGCATGGCTTGCCAAGTGGTGCCATGTCCACACCCGGGATCCAAACTGGCAAACCCCGGGCCGCTGAGAAGTGGAACGTGCGCACTTAGCTGCTGCACCACCGGGCCGGCCCTGGTGAGCCTTTATTTTGATTGAATGTGATTGACAGAGATGGAAAGCTCTCGTGTTTATTTCTCTCATAAAATTTATGGAAGCAAACGCTTCTCCAGAACAGCCCCAGCATTGTATCTGGTTCAGACACAAACCTTCAGAGGAAAAAGGCTGCCAATACGTTTTAGTTGGAAGCTAGTCAGAAGGAGGAGGAACACTTTTGGGTTTTGAGCACCATGGTGCTCAAAGTCTCCTATTTTGGGCACCCTGAGGGATAGTACATGTCAAAGCACAAATTAGAGTGAAGAGACTTCTGAGATTATATAATGCCCTCTGATAGAGACGTCAGATTCAGGGTTGGTCTAACTCACTCTGACTCCTCATTTCTGAAAATTGCCTCTGGGATGCAGAATCCGCCCTTAAATGAAGGCTTCTCCTTGTTCCGTATTCCGTGTGAGGGAGGATGCTCAGATAACTAGAATCGGGTAACCGCAGAGATAACCGAAATCTGTATGCATTCCCCAGATCTTCCAGAAAAGTCTAAAGCTTTTTGTTATATGGGAGAGTCCCCATCTCTTGTGTTTGTAGTACAATTCCAAGTGCTAGAATTACTGGCAACACAAGTGAAGGGCTTCAGAGAACCAAAGCTACAGCAGTGTCTCCGTTATGACAAGACAATATCGCTCGGTGTCTGGAAAAGCCGCCACAGTGAGGGCGCAGCCTCCGTGCTGGCCCTCCCGCGCGGTGTCTCGGCTTGCTGACCGCTGCTTACTGCTCCCGCCTTGATGTCTTAGGTGTTCACGGGACAAAGTGTTTACCTGTTTTAGAAAACATACTTTTTTTTGTTGTTGGCCTGCTGTTATGCCACACCTTGGGCTCTTTGCGAGATGACTCCTGACAGACCTCAGGAACAGTACGTATAATTCATTGCAGCGAAGATAAATTTACAAAATTTGGTAAAGCATTCAAATGCTGAGGTCCCATAGCATCCTGTTCGAAAACCACTGTCTCATATACCTGAAAAGCACATCACGGTAAAAGGAAGAGCAGAAGGAGAGGACAGAACTGCATCTGAGGGTGCTTGCCCACGTGGGCCCATGCTGGTGTCTGAAGCCGGAACTTCAGCCTTCTCCTGCAGGGGACAATGCCAGGTTGCTCTTCATTTTACTGACCCTTGGAGTCAGCTGTTTCAGGAACATATGGATGTGAGGTAGCTTGGCAAAGCCTGGGGAATGAGTCAGGAATTACAATGGATTCTTCTAGTCTGATGAGGTAGAGGTGTATATATGGAAAATAGCATTAAGTGTATTCTTAAAAGTTGGCACCCGTTCGATATTACAAGATCAGGTTGGCAAGAGTCTGCCATCCTTTTAGAGAAGCTTGTGGTATTATCATTCCATGTTCAGAATTACCCAAGTGATCCGAGGGAGATCAGGCAAGTTTATTTTGTTCTTATACACATTAATTTAGGAATTTGTCTGGGAAACTTTCTTTCCCTTTTTCTTAAAGCAAATATCTAAAGTTAATCCCTTTTAAATACTGTAGAATTTATTTTCCTCAACTTTCTTAGTATCATAGCCAAATTAAATCTTGAGTAATTTTGAGAAGTGGACCTAAAAGAGAAGGGATGAATAAAACCCAATAAATTCCATACAGAGTTAGCCTGTGCTTAATGTTTATTTGCAGTGTGGCAAGGGCAGACTACCTGGTTCAAATATTTGATGCTGGTCTATCATGCACCAAGGCCATATTCTAGGCTCTGGGGATGAAACAGTGAACAAGACAGATAAGTTCCTGCTCTCACTGATCTTAAATTTTAGTGGGAGGGGCCAATGATAAACAAGTATACAAATAAATATTTAACATGTCAGATGGGGAGGAATAGAGAGTGATGGGGTGTGAAGGGAGCCATGAACACCAATTTGTAAAGGGGAGGGAGGGAAGGAGTTCTGATAAGATGACATTTGAATAGGAAACTGACGAGCCATGTAGGTGTCCATGGCAACTGTGTTCCCAGCTGAAGGACATCAAAGGCAAAGACCCTGAGGCAAGCTCTCATTCTGACTCTGGGTTCATCCACGACTTGCTTTGGCTCATGGAATGTTAGCAAACACGATGGCGTGCAGAGCCTGAAAAGCACATGTGTTTCCTCTTGCCCTTTTTGGGTGATGGGGTGTATTCTCTTTTTCCTCTCTGCCTTGTCATGAGAACATGCCCAGGCTAACCTACTTCAGATGGGTGAGAAACATGTGAAGAAGAGCCAATGCCGTGTTAAACTAGGTGACAGCCAGCCGACTTGCACACATATGAGGATGGTCAATGGAGATCAGCTGAAGAGCCCCCAATGCACACTTCTGACGGCAGATGTGTAAGTGACCCCACTTGAGGCCAGGAGAGCCTTTCTGCTGACCTATAGACTTCTGAGCAATCGTTAATGGCTGATGTTCTGAGCCAGAGTATGGTGGTGACGGGTTAGGCAGCATCATTGTGGCTATAGATAACTGGTAGAGACACTCAAGGTTTTGCAACATGGTGCCTGCCTACCTCTTCATATCCTGCCACCCCAATGCACTTTATGCTCCAAGCAACTGATTTCCCTGAATTCCTGCAATGGGACATGGTCTCTCATGCCTTTTGATCTGCTGTCCTCTATTTTTTCTGAAATGCACTTCATGCCCATCTCTGCCTGAACATCCTTCCTTCAAGGCTCAGCTCAGGTGTGCTCCTCTGCAAAGTCATCCTGATGCCCCAGGCTGGGGGAAGTGCTCCCTCCTGTGCCTGGGTGAGCATCTCTAGCACAGAAAGGCACACACGTGATTATAATTTAGTAGGCTAAGTGTTCTCTCTCTCCCATAAGCAGAAGCTTCCCGAAGGCAGGGACTGTATTCTCTGTATCTTGAATAGAGGGTTTGGCACAAAATAGAATCTCCACACACACTTGCAAGCTTATTGAAAACATGTCTTTACCTTAATGGAACAGAATTCTAAGTCTCAGAGAGAAAGGAGAAATTACTAAGAGAACAGGGAAGGCTTCAGAGAAGAGGGAGAAATTGAAATGCTCCTTAGATTTAGTGGAGGTGAGGGTCTGGGAGGTGGGGAATGTTTCGGCGAAGTGACAGCCACGAACAATGGCAGAGTGGTACTCTGGTGATTGAAGCATCTGATACTATTGTAGTAGAGGATTCAGGAGCAGGTGCAACAAGAGACAGTGGGGGTCTGAATAGCATGTTAAGATATTTGGGCTTCGTTTTTCAGGGGTGTGATGCCATCAGAACCATATCTTGACGGATTACTTTAAAAGTAGTGTATAGGGTATTTTGGGGGTCAGAAGAGAAAGAGACTGAATATGTGAAACCATCTCTTGGCTTTTGGAACAATTCAGACAGGAGGCAATGGTGATGGTGGTAATATATATAGAACATAGCTACTAAGCATGGGAGTTGAGACAGAGGAGATAATTGAAGATGGCTCCAGGACTGCTCTTCTAGTGTCTGGGAAAGAAGAACAAGGTTGACAGGAGTGTGAAGTCCAGTTTGGACATACTGGGTTTGAGATGTATTTGGGTGGAGATTTCTAGCAAGTGGTGAGAAATGCGGGCCTGGAGCTCCGATCAGAACTGGCACATTTGGGGATCTTTTGTCTACAAAATGATGTAGCCCAGGGAGATGAGAAGCTCAAGGGCAGATCCAGGTATAATGCCCATATTCGTAGGACAAGAAGAGAAAGTAGAGCCTGCAATGGAGACAGAGATAGAAGGAGAAGCTGGAGTCAGATAGGAGGGCATGGCGGGCAGCGCAAAGGAGGAGCCTAAGCATGGGATTAGGTGCAGGTAGGAAGAGGACTGAGGGAAAGGAGGACCCAGGAGGCCCTAGTGGATTTGATCATTAGTAGGATGTTGGTGTCTTTGAGAAAGAAATGTTTTGGTCTATACTTATGGGTTTTGAGGTTAAATTGCAAGGATTGAGTTGGGATAAATGAATAAGTGGAGGCAGAGAGGGTAGATTCCACAAGATTTGTGAAAGAGAGACGAAATAGTATCTGAGGGTTGAGAGAAGACATTTATATGATTTGGGCATTTGAGAAGATAAATAGGCGGGGTGGAGGTGGGGTTGGAATAGGGATAGGCTCAAAAGCTCCCAGAGGAAATGGGAAAAAGTGGAATTGAGAGCACACGAGGAGAGGTTTGCCTTTAAGTAGGGGGAATTGCGCTTCTTTTTCTGAGTCAGGAGATAGAAGAGAAGCATTTGTCCTTCACCATTATGGGGGACAACTGTGGCTTCACACAGTCCATCTTTGGGCCACACTCACAGAGACAAAACATCACACTAGATGATCAGCCACTTGACATGGTATGTCGTGTCATTTCTTAACTTCTTATCTTAGAGATTAAAAGTATTTAAAAAACTGAATGTGAGGATATTAGTTTCTTCCATAGCCCACTTGCTTATATGATCAAGAAATGTCAAACTGCTAAGAGGTAAAAACCCAAAAGCGTATGGTTTTTAAAGGGTGGGAAACCAAGCAGATGATATTTATGAAAGCTTGTTTATCCATTAATAACCGGTTTTGCTATGTCTCCAAAATTTGAAGGTGATGGGAATGGATAGTAATTTTGGTGTAATGTAGATACAACCTTTTTATGCTTTTTAAGCTGATCATATCTTAATTTGGCTTTAGAAGTTTGTAAAATAGAAAAACAGTTTCAAAAATAGACCCATAACTGTCTGTATAAATAATTACTTGCTTAAATAATTAAGCCTAAGGACATACACATGAAAATATTTATACTAAAGTGGTGGTAACTTATAGATAAATTAAAAATTTATTCATCAAAATTCTCTTCTGTGATTAAATGCTTCTATGACAAAAAAAGAATGTCAAGAATTGATCTTTGAACCAAGTCTTTATATAAGGAGCAACTGAAGTGGGGTTTCTCATTGCTAAGCTGGTTTGGTTTAAGGTTGTTCCAATACTCTGAGCCTACTCTTAGAAGATCTTTTGTTAAAATATTCGAGTGACATCATTTTTTTCACTGGGGATGCCGAGATACGGATGAGAAAAGCCTAAGGGCGAATGAGGCGGTTGCAGGCGGGTGGACATTCTCTAGAGTTGCTTTCATGTCGTTTGGCAGGAAGTGAACTGGCCATACCCCGTCCCACCCTGGTCTCCTCGCCTTCTGCCCTGGCAAGGACTGTTGATGGTTTTGGTAAGGACAGGCTGGGGAGCTGAGGGATCCCTCAGAAGGAGGGCGGCTTTGATCTCTGCTGGACCTGTGAGCAACCCTGATCTCTTGGGTCATGTCTCTCTTTTTTGGGGGGGGGGGCATATCTCTTTTTGTATATTCCCGGTTCCTGATGGTGTCTGGACAAGGCAGAAACACTGTGCTTGCATTCCTGGCTGTGGGGTGCGTGGCTGCGTGTCCCAGTTCATAACAGATTCCAACACACCCTGCTGAAGAGGCAGCCTTACAAGTCTGAACTTTGGTTTGGGCAACCAAAAATGAAAGCATTTTTCTTTTGAACCATTTGTGTTTTACAAAATACTTCAAGGGAAATGCCATTAATACTGGAGCTCTAATAAAGAACGTAAGAAAATCTGGTTTCTTTGATGAAGAAAAATCTTCATGCGCTGAACAGACGATGCAAGTGACCCCGTCTCCCTAAATAGTTACTTAATCTATTTAATACATTTGGAGATAAGGCAACATGTAAGCAAAAATAGGAGAGAAAGGAAAACGATAGTTTTTTTTTACGTTACTGTTTAAAGACACTAAGCTATGGGAATTATCCCTGGGGTGCCTATAATTCTTAATAAAATTTCCCAAAAAATTACACTTTTAAAAAAAATAGTGCACAAATACTAAGAGGAGAAGAATTCCCCATTCCAGGGGATTCTCAGGGACACACATCTTAAGGGGGTGTCTCTTAGGTGTCAAATTGAAAATTGGTGTGTCTCTCAAATTTAGCTTTCCTGCTCCTGTTTTCTGTAACTTTCTCTAAGAGCTGATACTGAAAATAAGGGATCTACCTTTTTTCTGATGGTTCCCAGGCCTAGTCTCTTTTTTCCTCCAGCTCTTTTTGGCTCTTCTCACTCCTGCAGGCAGTTAGGGGTACTAGTCCCTTTCTCTCTGCTCCCATGCGGAGGGAGGTGAGGCCTCAATTACAAACTACACACTCCTATCCTCTGACAGAAGTGATCGCTAATAATCTAAATCCTGATGGTTTAGTTTTAGACTTGGAGCTCTCATGGCTTTGGGGGGCTCATTCTTGATATTCTGAATTTATTGTGTATAACTGTTCATGTATGTGTGCGTTCACACATATCTGTTCGAGTCCATCTTGCCTCCTTAAATGCCTGAGTGCATGTCCATCGCTCTCAGATAAAGCCCAAGCCCTTGAGTGTGCCTGAAATCTGCTGTCCCTCGTTCCTTGTCTGGATGACCCTTCCCGTCTTTATGGGTTCAGCTCAGCATCCGTCATTTACGGGAAATGTCTCAGGCCCCCGGATGTGTACAGGCACCCTGTCTCGGCTCCTGTGTTGCTTAGTGTGTTTTAATAAAGTTGTTCACTGATGCATTGATTCAGCAAATATTCATTGAGCACTTACTCTTAATTGGCCTGGCACTATAAGCTCCACCAACTCAGGGTTGTTTGTTATAAAATAGACTTTGATAAATATTTATTCAACAAAAATGGATACATATTATTTTTAGTTTTAGGAAAAGGTTTAATTGTTTACTCATGAATGAAATTGCCAGTCAAGAGGCAATGACATGTGGTTAAAAAAAAGAGCCTATTTGAGTTATGGGCAGAATAGCTTACTATACGTGCCGGCTAAGAGCCTACATTTCAGTGTCATAACTACCTGTGTGGAAATCCTGGCTCTTCTGCTTGCTGGCTTTGTGACATCAGGTCAATTACCCAGGCTCCTTGTGTCTCACATGTAAGATGGAAGTCAAAGCAATACCTGGTCCACAAGATAATTGAGAAGATTAAGTGAAGAAGGTACAAGACAGTGCACTGTAAACTCCACAGTGTCGTATATATTTAATTTATTTATTCAGATTATTAATTTCCTCAATTTCATCCTTGATTGTGCTTCTCAAGCTTCAATATGTATACAAATCACTTGGGGATCTTGTTAAAATGCAGTTTCTCCTTCGTTAGTCTGTGGTGGGACCTGAGATTTTTCATTTCTAATAAGCCAGGGGATCTGACGCCCTGGTCCACAGACCACGCTTTGGTCTAGTCTAGAGCAGTGGTTCTGAAACTTCACCATGCGCCAGAATCTTCTGGAGGGATGGTTAAGACATGATTGCTGGGCCCCGTGCCCAGAATTTCTGCTTCAGTAGGTCCCCGGTGGGCCTGAGAATGTGCATTTCTAGCCAGTTCCCAGGTGATGCTCGTGCTGCTGATGTGGGAGCTTCATACTTTGAGAACCACTGATCTGGAAAACAGAAGATTGTTTTACTTGGAGAGTAAATTACTTCGCTATGCTATATAAAACAGGAATTAGAGACTTAAGAGTTAGATTCTGATTCTTAGGTTTTAGTTCTGGTGCCTAAACACATTAGTACTCTTTTTAACAATAATTGGCACTAACGTGTCCCTGTGGCTTTGTATCCTCTAAGGCCTGCCACAGCTGTAACAGTTATAATCAAATCCTGACCTGGGACCCCTGACAAGGATTGTCCTGAGAGCCAGTGAGATTTTGGCTCTTGACCACATGTCCTTTCTCTCACATAAAGGAGGCAAAAAGAGGAAAATGTTTTAGTAAGGTTCTCGTTAGGCATTGTGAACACTGGCCCATGATTCGATAGCCTTTGCCATAGAAAATAAATAGAGTAGGATAATGAATTCTCTTCCCGGGCTTAGTGGGAGGGTTGGTACTCTTGGAGGACAGGCACAGTTATATGACTCTTCAAGGATCTACTTACACAAGCCATTAAAAAAGAGGAGGAGTGGTCAAACTTGCCTCTAATTAAAGCAAAAATTAGGAAGATGTAGTATCAAAATATACTAACGAAATCCTCCTATGTTAGTTGGTGCTCCAGCTCTGTTGAGTGGAGAGGTGTTGGTTGCATGTTCTGGAAGATCACTCATGCTCCTGTGTCAGCCTGGCACTCTTAAGTCAAGCAGTACTTTTAGTTTAAAGGAGAAAAAGAAAATGTCCATGAGACAAAACCATGCTTTCTCATCCTGAAAATGGCCCAATGGTCTATATTCAACATTTATTGTCCCTTCCTCTCTGCATGATAGAGTGCTGTATTCTGGAGGTGAGTTCAAGAGTGGTTCTTGTCCTCAAGATGTTTATAATCTTAAGAGATGAGGGTTTATGTAAACAATTATACTACAAGTGGAATAGAATAATTGATATATTAACCACACTACCAATGGGGAGAAGGAATGCGGAGGAAACAAGGACATATTCTGCTTAAGGTGAAGAAACTGGACAAAGCTTAAGGAGAATGTGGCATGTGGGCTGAGACTTTCAAAATTAAAAATGCATTTCAGTAGATGGAGGCCCGTTAAGGGTTTATAGCTATCTACTTACTGTCCCGAACCTAGAAGTAAAGTTTCCGCTTAACGTGCCTTGCAAACACTGTTTCCCCCCCTCAAATCAGTGGTGTATAAGGCAGAAAAATAGAAGTGAACTTTACCAAAGGAAATGTGTTACATTTTGTTACATGAAAGGTCAGTGGTTGCTTAGATATTTTTTAGATTTCTGTGCCCTGATTACCATCAGAGCCAATGAGATTTTGGTTGTTGACCAGATGACTAGTTTTTCTGTTGGCCTCATCTGCACAACTCTAAAATCGAATTCAAGGTTGATTATGGTTTAAAGACTGAGAACTTCCTAAGACACATTTCAACCTTGGAGGGCATAGCTGTGAATTATTTCTTTACACCTTCCAGAGTCCTTTACGTTATTTACAGTAAGAAAGTTGGGCAAGATATAAAGAACCAATGGCCTTTTTGGATCTAAATTTAAATTTGATGGAAATAAAACTTGTTCTTTTGCTCTCAGGGGCATCGCTCTTGCTTTGGGACCCCACTAGACTATGATTTCCTTGACTATTCTATTTCCTCCCTATCATCAGTTGTCTGGATTATTTCCTTATGAGCCCACATAGACGCTGGAGCCTATCTCCTTGACTACTGCCACCATTTTATTTTACTTTGCCGACCCTTTGTCCTTCCATTGCACTCACCCACCAAATCCTCAACTCTAGCTCAGTGCAACATCTCACCAGACATCTTTATCCTTTCACTTTAAACATGTATTAATATGTTTAGGTAAGTTTCTTGTAAGACACCCAGAGCTGTGTTTTGTTTTGTTTTTAATCCAATCTGAGAATACCTATTTTGAAATTGGTGAGTTTAACTTGTTTATATTTATTTTGATCACTGACTTATTTGGGCATCTTTATATCACCTTTTAAGAAGATTTTATATTTATCCCACTCTTTATATTAAAAATTGATATCCTTTTCTCATTCTTTAATGAGAATTTTTAACCTTTATATTTTTACCAGGTCTACTTAACTCAACAGGGTCTGACATTAATAAATATTTCTATTCTCCCCCAGAACAATATAAGCATTGTGGCATGTTTGAACTCTGACAACCCTGTCCCATATTGTGTGTTGTTGCTGTCTAGAATTTTAATAATAAGTTTATTATTATTTTCTTATTATTTTATTTTTTTTATTGTGGTAACACTGACTTATGACATTATATAAATTTCAGGTGTACATCATTATATTTTGATTCCTTTGTACATTACATCATGTTCACCACCCAAAGACTAACTGTAATCCATCACCACCTACATCTGCCTAATCACCACTTTGCACTCCTCCCTCCGCCTCTCCCCTCTGGTGACCACCAGTTCAATCTCTGTCTCTATGTGATTGTTCCTGGTTGTTCTTATCTTCTACTTATGAGTGAGATTATATAGTATTTGACTTTCTCCCTGTGACTTATTTTGCTTAGCATCATACCCTCAAGGTCCATCCATGTTGTCCAAATGTCTGGATTTCATTTTTTCTTATGGCAGAGTAGTATTCCATTGTGTGTATATACCACATCTTTATCCATTCATCCCTTGATGGGCATTTAGGTTGCTTCCAAGTCTTGGCTATTGTGGATAATGCTGCAATGAACATAGGGGTGCATGTATCTTTATGCATTCATCTTTTAATGTTCTTTGGATAAATACCCGGCAGTGGAATAGCTGGATTGTGTGGTAGTTCTATTCTTAATATTTTGAGGAATCTCCATGCTATTTTCCATAGTGGCTGCACCAGTTTGCATTCCTATGAGCAGTGTATGAGGGTTCCCTTCTCTCCATGTCCTCTCCAACGCTTGTTGTTTCCTTCTTGTTAATTATAGCTGTTCTGATAGGAGTGAGGTGATATCTCATTGCAGTTTTGATTTTCATTTCCCTGATAGTTAATGATGTTGAACATCCTTTCATGTGCCTGTTGGCCATCTGTATGTCTTCTTTGGAGAAATGTCTGTTCAGATCTTTTGACCATTTTAAGTTGGACTAATTTTTTTGTTGTTGAGATATATGAGTTCTTCATATATTTTGGATATTAACCCCTTATCTTATATATGGTTGGCAAATACCTTCTCCCAATAGTTAGATTGTCTTTTCATTCTGTTGATGGTTTCCTTTGCTGTGCAGAAGCTTTTTAGTTTGACGTAGTCCCATTTGTTTATTTTTTCTATTGTTTCCCTTGCCAGGTCAGACATGGTACTTGAAAATATGCTAAGACCGATGTTGAAGAGCATACTGCCTATGTTTTCTTCTAGAAGTTTCATGGTGTCAGGTCTTACATTCAAGTCTTTAATCTATTTTGAGTTAATTTTTGTGCATGGTGTAAGGTAATGGTCTCTTTCCATTCTTTTGCATGTGGCTGTCCAGTTTTCCCAATACCATTTATTGAAGAGACTCTCCTTTCTCCGTTGCGTGTTCTTTACTCCCTTGTCAAAAATTAGCTGTCTATAGATGTGTGGGTTTATTTCTGGGCTCTTGATTCTGTTCCATTGATGTGTGTGTCTGTTTTTGTACCAGTACCATGCTGTTTTGGTTACTATAGTTTTGTAACATATTTTGAAATTAGGAAGTGTGATACCTCCTGCTTTGTTCTTTTTTCTGAGGATTCCTTTGGCTGTTTGGGGTCTTTTCTTGTTCCACATAAATTTTAGGATTCTTTGTTCTATTTCTGTGAAAAATGTTGTTGGGACTTTGATAGGGATTGCACTGAATATGTAGATTGCTTTAGGAAGTATGGACATTTTAACTATTTTAATTCAATCCAAGAGCATGGAATATCTTTCCATTTCTTTGTGTCTTCCTCAATTTCTTTCAACAATGTTTTATAGTTTCAGTGTACAAATCTTTCACCTCTTTGGTTAAGTTTATTCCTAGGTATTTTACTCTTTTTGTTGCAATTGTAAATGGGATTGTATTCTTAATTTCTCTTTCTGCTACTTCATTATTAGTGTATAGAAATGCAACTGATTTTTGTATGTTGATTTTGTATCCTCAACTTTACCATATTCATTTATTATTTCTAAAAGTTCTTTTGGTGGATTCTTTCAAGTTTTCTATATATAAAATCAAGTCATCTGCAAATAGCTACAGTTTCACTTCTTCCTTTCCAATTTAGATCCCTTTTATTTCTTTTTCTTGCCTGATTTTTCTGGCTAAGACTTCCAGTACTATGTTAAATAAGAGCAGTGAAAGTGGGCATTCATATCTGGTTCCTGTTCTTAGAGAGATAGCTTTCAGTTTTTCTCCATTGAGAATGATATTTGCTGTGGGTTTGTCATATATGGCCTTTATTATGTTGAGATATTTTCCTTCTATATCCGTTTTATTTAGAGTTTTTATCATAAATGGATACTGTATCTTGTCAAATGCTTTCTCTGCACCTATTGAGATGATCATGTGGTTTTTATTCTTCATTTTGTTGATGTGGTGTATCATGTTGATTGATTTGTGGATGTTAAACCATCCTTGCATCCCTGGAATAAATCACACTGGATCATGGTGTATGATCTTTTTAATGTATTGTTGTGTTTGATTTGCTAGTATTTTGTTTAGGATTTTTGCATCAATGTTCATCAGTGATATTGGCCTGTAATTTTCTTTTTTTATGTTGTCCTCATCTGGTTTTGGTATCAGGGTAATGTTGGCTTTGTAGAATGAGTTAGGAGCCTCCCCTCCTCTTCAATTTTTTGGAAGAGTTTGAGAAGTATAAGTATTAAGTCTTTGAGTGTTTGGTAGAATTCCCCAGCGGAGCCACCTGGTCCTCGACTCTTATATTTTGGGAGGTTTTTCATTACTGTTTGATCTCGTTACTAGTGATTGGTCTATTCAAATTCTCTATTTCTTCTTGATTCAGTTTTTGAAGGTTGTATGATTCTAAGATTTTATCCATTTCATCTAGATTATCCAACTTGTTGGCATATAGCTTTTCATAGTATTCTCTTATAATCTTTTGTATTTCTGAGGTGTCCACTGTAATTTCTCCTCTTTCATTTCTGATTTTGAGCCTTCTCTCTTTTTTTCTTGGTGAGTCTAACTAAAGGTTCGTCAACTTTACCTTTTCAAAGAACAATCTTGGTTTAATTGATTTTGTCATCTCTAGTTCATTTATTTCTGCTCTGATTTTTATTATTTCCTTCCTTCTACTGATTTTGGGCTTTGTTTGTTCTTTTTCCACTTCCTTTAGATGCACTGTTAGATTATTTGAGAGTTTTCTTGTTTGTTGAGGTAGGCCTATATTGCTATAAAATTCCCTGAGAACTGCTTTTGCTGTATCCCATAAATTTTGGCATGTTGTATTTTCATTTTCATTTGTCTCCACTTATTTTTTGTTTTTTTGAGGAAGTTTAGCCCTGAGCTAACATCTGTTGCCAATCCTCCTCTTTTTGCTGAGGAAGGCTGGCCCTGAGCTAACTTCCATGCCCATCTTCCTCTACTTTATATGTGGGATTCATGCCACAGCATGGCTCGCATGCAGTGCATAGGTCCCACCCAGGATCTGAACCAGCAAACCTCGGGCAACTGACACAGAATGTGCGAACTTAACCACTGCGCCACTGGGCCAGCCCCATGTCTCCACATATTTTTGATTTCTCCTTTGATTTTTTCATTGACCCAATAGTTGTTCAGTAGCATTTTGTTTAATCTCCACATATTTGTAGCTTTTCTGATTTTCTTCCTGTAGTTGATTTCTTGTTTCATACCTTTGTGGTCAGAAAAGATGCTTGGTATTGTTTTAATCTTCTTAAATTTATTGAGACTTGTTTTGTGGCCTAATATGCATCAATCCTGGAGAATGGTCCATGTGCATTTGAAAAGAATGTGTATTCTGTGGTTTTTGGATGAAATGTTCTGTATATATCTACTAAGTCCATCTGGTCTAATGTGGCATTTAAGGCCAATGTTTTCTGATTGATCTTCTGTTTGGATCATCTATCCATTGGTGTAAGTGGAGTGTTAAAGTCCCCTACTATTATTGTGTTGCTGTCTATTTCTCCTTTTATGTCTGTTAATAACTACTTTATATATTTAGGTGCTCCTATGTTGGGTGCATAGGTATTTACAAGTATTATATCCTCTTGTTGGATTGTTCTCTTTATCATTATGTAGTGCCCTTCTTTGTCTCTTCTTACAGTTTTTGTTTTAAAGTCTATTTTGTCTGATATAAGTATTGCTACCCCAGCTTTCTTTTCATTGCTATTTGCATGGAGTATCTTTTTCTATCCCTTCACTTTCAATTTGTGAGTGTCTTTAGGTCTGAAATGTGTCTCTTGTGTGTAGAATATATTTGGGTCTTTTTTTTTTTTTATCCAATTGGTCACCCTGTGCCTTTTGATTGGAGCATTAGTTCATTCACATTTAAAGTAGCTATTGTTAAGTATGTACTTATTGCCATTTTGTTACTTTTTATCTGGGTGTTTTAGTAGTTCTTCTCTGTTCCTTTCTTCTTCTCTTAATCTCTTCCCTTGTGGTTTGATGGCTTTCTTTAGTATTACATTTGAGTTCCTTCTCTTAATTATTTTTGTATTTATTATAGGTTTTCTGGTTTTAGATTTTCATGAGGTTCATATAGAATAACCTGCAGATACAGCAATCTATATTAAGTTATGGTCTCTTTAGTTTGACCTCTTTCTAAAAGCTCTACAATTTTACTCCCCTCCTCCCACATTTTATCTTTTTCATATCATATCTAATCTCTGTATGTGTGTGTGTGTGTGTGTGTGTGTGTGTGTGTGTGTATCTGTTTACCCTCTTATCATTGAAAAAGCCCCTTTAGCATTTCTTGTAAAACTGGTTTCTTGGTGATAAACTCCTTTAACTTTTGCTTGTCTGGGAAACTCTTTATCTCTCCTTCCATTCTGAATGATAACCTTTCCGGATAGAGTATTCTTGGCTGTAGGTTTTTTCCTTCAACACTTTAAATATATCATGCCACTCCCTTCTAACCTGTAAGGTTTCTACTGAGAAGTCAGCTGATAGCCTTATGGGGTTTCCTTTGTTTGTGACTTGTTTCCTTTCTCTTGTGGCTTTTAGGATTGTCTCTTTATCTTTAGTTTTTGACATTTTAATTATAATGTATCTTGGTGTGGGCCTCTTTGGGTTTATTTTGCTTGGTGCTCTTTGTGCTTCCTGCACCTGAATGTATGCTTGCTTCCTTAGGTTAGGAAAGTTTTTGGCTATTATTTCTTCAAATAGATTCTCTGCCCCTTTGTCTCTCTCTTCTCCTTCTGGGACACCTATAATATGAATGTTAGTGTGCTTGATGTTGTCCCAGAGGTCCCTTAAACTGTTATCATTCTTTTAAATTCTTTTTCCTTTTATCTGTTCAGCTTGAGTGATTTCCCCTATTCTTCCATCCAGCTCTCTGATCCATTTTTCTGTATCATCTACTCTGCTATTGAGTCCCTCTAGTGAATTTTTCATTTCCAGTATTGTATTCCTCATTTCTGATTGCTTCTTTATATTTTCCAATTCTTTGTTGATGTTCTAATGGAGTTCATCCATTCTTCTCCCAACATCAGTGGGCATGCTTATGACTTTTTGTTTGAACTGTTTGTCAGATAGATTGTTTCTCTTTCATTTAGTTCTTTTTCTGGGGTTTTGTCTTGTTCCCTTACTTGGAACACATTCCTTTGCTTCCTCATTTTACTTCTTTCTCTGTGCTTATATCTTTGTATTAGATGGATAATCTATATCTTCTGATCTTGGAGAGGTGGCCTTATGTAAGAGGTGCCTTATGAGTCCCAGCAGTGTGCGTCCCTCTTGTCACCAGTTCTGAAAGTTCCAGGAGTGACCCCTGTGTGGTCTATGTGTATCCTTCTGTTGTGGCAGGGCTGCTGTTGCTGCAGGTGTCCAGGGAGGCTAGGGTTTCCCCTTAGCAAGCTGGTTGTAATTCTCAGCTGTGTGTGGCTGCTATGGACACTTCAGTCACTTTATCAGGTGTGGGGAGCCTCAGCACAGTTGGCTATAGCACAGGTCTAATAGCACATTCCTGTTGCAGTTTTTTGTTAAGTGAGTAGGCACCCAGTGTGGCTGGTAGCTAGGCTCAGGGGCTTACAATTGCTGTAGGCCTCCAGCCTGCAGGGCTGTTGTCAGCTCTCTCAGGATTGCAGCTGGGTGGGGTGGCCCCCAGGCACAGGAGCACCCAATTGTTTCAGGCTTTAGAAGGTGGGGCCAATCCCATTTGTGGCTGTTTGAGAAGCTCAAGTCTTTTGTAGCTAACAAGTCCCACCACCCACAGGGCCACACACACAGTCAACACAGTCATGCACCATGTGTGAGTCCTGACCCCCTCAAGCTGACCCAGTCACCCTCATGCAGAGGCCCCACACACTCCACCCACACCCCATCCACTCCACTCACTCCTTGCACATGCCCTGCCCCACAGAGGCAGACCCACTTGGCTACAGAGGACCCAGGTACCTAGTCTATGCTCGCCCACAAGTTGCCTGAGGGCTTGCTGTTGGGTGGGGCCAGTACCTAGGGCAGGTTCCCTGCCCTGGCTGAGCTGGATTAAATTGGTGCTCTAGTGGGCTTGGCAGAGCCCTGGGCTAACAGACCAGGGGAAGAACTCCAATGGTGTCTGCCAGTGTCTGTGTCTGCATGCCTGTACTAGGTCACAATCATGGCTGCTGCCAATGTCTAGTCCATGGAGAGTCTCACCTCTCACCAAGATGCACCCAGAGCCTATCAGGTGAGTCTCTTTTCACCAAAGCACTGTGCACCTTTCTTTCTGGTGATTTTGGGTTGCTCTCCAAAATGGGTGAATTTGTGCATGGGCTGTTTAAGAGCTGGCTTTATTTTCCCTTATGTCCGATAGCTTTTCAGAGGGTATTCCCCATTGTTGTTAGTAGCCAACAAAGCCAGGTATTATGACACTCGTCTCGGTTGTGCTGAGTCCAAAGGATGCCTACAGTGGTAGAGGTCCCCTACTCAGGTCTCCCACTCCTCCAGGGAAGGGTGCGTAGCTTAGGATTGCTCTCAGCTGGCAGTGAAGTGCCATGTCTTGCAAAAGTGGCTTTGTTTCTTTCCAGAAAGGAATTTCTGACTCCTCCACCTCAGTCAGGGCTGTCCCTTGTTGCAGGGGTTCTTTTTATCCAGTTTTCAGTTCTCTCTCGGGGGTAACTGTTCCAAGAGTAGTTGTGAATTGGTTGTGTCTGTGGCAGGAGGTGAGTTCAGAGTCTGCCTATGCTGCCATCTTGACACCTCTCTCCACTTTGTTTTTAATCCCCCAAAATAGTCATTATTATTTTAATAAAATTTTAACTTTATATAAAATTTACAGAGTACTTAATATATAAATGTATATATCATTTATATTTACATATATATAGGAAAGTGCACAAATCACGACTATAAGCTTGATAATTTTCACAAATGGAACATAATTCTTGTAACAACCACCCAGATCAAGAAATAGAATGTTACTAGCACCCTAGAAACACTACTTAAGCCCCTTCTCAATCATTACCCCTCTCGAAAATAATCATTATCCTAACTTCTATCATCTTTGATTAATTTTGTTTGTTTTGAACTTTATATGGACTCTTATGTTTGGCTTCTTTCTTTCAACATTATTTTTGTGAAATTCATCCATGTTTTTGGGTGTAGTAATAGTTTGTTCCCATTACTGTAGAATATTCCATTGTATGAATTGTACATCTCATTTATCCACTTTTTAATGATGGACATTTAGGTTGTCTTCAGTTTGTCTATTACAAATAGTCTACTATGAACATCTTGTTTGTATCTTTTGTATCATTTCTGAGTACAAGTTCTGGGTATATGTTCATATGTACACATTTCTGTTAGCTATACCTAGAATTGGAATTGCTGGGTCATAATTTATGCAATTTGCACTTTCACCAATAGTGTTTGAGAGTTCCAGTTGATCCACATTCTCACCAGTACTTGGTATTGCTGGTCTCTTTAATTTTAGCCATTCTGATGGTTGGGTAGTGGTATCTCATGGATTTATGTGTCATTTATTAGTTATTTCCTGATGACTAATAAGGTTGGTCACCTTCTCTTATGTTTATTGTTCATCTGGATATCTGTTTTTGTGAAGAGTCCATTCAAATTATTCCTATGGTTTGGACTTGTTAATTACAAGCTCATTTTTAGATTGGATTGCTTTTTCCTGTAGAGTCCTGTGTGTCTTAGGTTGTGAATGTGTACTATAGAGTGTTTTGTGGGTGTGTATTATTGAGATGTTCTGCACTTGATTCTGCTGGGACTCTAAGTGTTAAATATTTGGCTTGGGGTTGCAGCACATGTGGGTAGTACAAATTTGGACCTCCCATCTGAAAGGGGCACATGCTTGGTGTATCAATTTCTCATAAGGAGAGTTTTTCTGCCTTTGACCAAAGATTGAGGCACACAGCATGTTTCCTTTCTGCTTCTTTGAGATGATAGCCAGAGATTTTCTAGGTTAGCACTATCCAATAGAACTTCTTGTGATGATGGAAGTGCTGTATCTGTGCTTTCCAACATGGTAGCCACTGGTCACAGGTAGTTATTAAGTACTTGAAATGTGTGAGGAATTGGAGTTTGAATTTTACTTGATTTTAATTAATTTAAATTTAAATAGTGATATACAGTTAATAGCTACCATGCTAGATAGTGTGGTTCTAGATCAATTTTCATAAACTAGGCAGCCCATTGAGGATATTGGATATATTTAGTGGTCTCAGTTCCAACTCATGTCCTTATCCAGACCCTAGACTTTGTAGACCATGTCTCCTGTCCTCATCTTCCTGACCCCAGTCTCAGTGTCTAGGCTCTGAACCCTTGAATCACCATAGCATCAATTGGAGTTTGCTTTACTTTCCTTCTCTTATTAAGCTCAGCTAGGTATTGCATATTTTTGCCAGACTGTATTTGAGTGTTCATAGTGGAGAGGGGATAAATGCTGGCTCAGTCTGCAGCTCCAGCTCTCGTGTACTTCCCAAGCCACTAGCCGTTTATCTTCTGCTGCCACCACCCTAAGGAAACTCCCATTGCTGATATCAGCTCCAGAGTGTTATATTTAATGACTTAAGCCTATCCTACATGACTGGTGGAAAACTTTGACTTTGTTGACCGCTGATTCCTTAAAGCAATCTCTTCCCTTGGCTTCTTCCAAAGCACCACAGTTTTCTTACCACCTATGTTGATTCTCCTTTTCAGGCTTCTTCTAGGACTTCTTATGCTCATCCCTTGCCAGTATCAAGGGGAATCAGTCTTCAGTCTTGTTTCTTTTCTCACTCTATATATCTTCCTATGGTGATTTCATTCAAATTCATGGCTTCAACTATATTTTATAAGCTTATGATTCCTAAATTTATTACCATTTTTGAAACATTAGCTGATGTATCTCCGTATTTCCTATTCCCTATTGGTTTACCGCTCATCCTTGCAAAAAGAAAAACAAAACTCAAGATACAAAGTAGCAGATTTTCCTAGGTTCACAAGGCTTGGGAGGAAGTCACAAGTCTCTAGTGAGGAAGTAGGTGTGTGGTGTGTCTAGGCAGACGTGGTGTGGACGCTTGACTCAGTGCTCCTCTGATTTGTCTCCAAAGTACTTGCAGGGGACTGGGATACTGGCATCAGAAGGAGTCTTAGAGATATTCTTTGGTCTGTTTTTCAGATGAATAATAAGTGGCAGAACTGGTACTAGAACCCTGGTCATCCAGTGACGCTTGACCTGCTGCCATCTCAGGACCTAATAAGGTGGTCCTCGTCCCCTAAATTTGAGTTAGTTTAACTTAAGGAAGTTAAGGGAAATCCCTGTTTCCAGCTGGGATAATGACTGATAGGAAATCCCAGGAGATTTCAGTTTATTAGTTTTTACAATTTATATATAATGGCATAACAACTAAAACAGAAAAAAAAATATATGCTTAAAAAGGCCCCATATGTTCTTTTAATAATAATTTTAATTGTATCTGTCTATGTGAGAAAGACACTATTAAGAGAAAACTTGAAACTTTTTTCTTTAATCATATGTCTACTTTTAGCTAATATTTATGGGGGCCAACATTATCCCTCTTCAGTAACTATATTTTTCTGTTTCCTGCAAGGGTCATGTGAAAGACTGTGTATAATTCAGAAGAGATATTTCTGCAGTGAGAAAAAATACCTCATATTTAATTCAAGTCTCTTCCTGACATCTAGGCTGTATCTAGGACACATCTGGACATTTGGAAACATCCATATTTGACTGAGTTTTCTAGTTTTCAGCAGAATATTTAGAAAATAAAAGAACAAGGAACTTACGCTAATCATTTTTTTAAAAAGGCAACAGCATTTTGGTGGGGCCCCTATCCCCAGAGCACAGCCTTTATTTCTTGCCCCGTGTCAGACTTGCCCCACACTGGTAGAGGAGGCTGACCCTCAAAGGGTGTGGTTTTTGAGGTTGCCACATGGCCTTACCCCGACTTAAAATACCTCTCTCTGGCTGCCAGATGGCCTGGGGAAGCACCAGACACAGGGATCATTGACCTCAGAACTCGGTGTCTTAGGACTGCAGGCTTTTTCAGGATACTTCCCAAGTTTCTGTTCTGAGTATCTGGAGCCCTTCAAGCCTTCAGCCAGGCTCTTGCTCCTTTTCTCCTCCTCCCTTTAGTGAAAGTTGAGGGTAAGAATTACTTTTGGGCCAGTAAATACTGAAAGTGAAGCTTTTACTCTTCCCCTGAGAACACTAATCTTGAACTGCTTTCCAGAAGAAAGGCTCCCTTCTTCAGCCTGAATCCTTTGGAAATTGTGTGAATAAGAGGTGTGGAGAAACCCCGCAGAGAATGTACTCGGGAGGCTACAGACCGGCCTGTCCCTGGGTCCCCGGCGGGGGCAGGGTGTGGGGGCGAGCAGCCTCAGACATACTCCCAGGTCCAGTTCCCTACTGTGTGTAGAACAGAAAGTGCAGTTCACTTCCAGTTATTCAATGATGGTGTCTTGAAAATTAGAAAAACAGTCCTCCTGAAGGAAAAGGCAAAGAACATTATTTAGGGAGGGGAATTAGTTTTTTCTATTTATAGAATGGAAAAATAAGATACACTGGTTTGAAAAGGGAAAAACAAATATATTGCAAAGGAGACTTTATTCGTCAAACATTTATTGAGCGCCTGCTATATGCCAGAGATAGTTGTAGGCTCTGGAGATATAATAGTCAGTGGGCTAGACAGACACGACCTCTGGCCTCACGGACTTCCCAAGGTAGTGGAAGGGCCGGAGGAGACGGAACCCAGTGTGTGTGTGTGAAGAGGGGTCGGAGGAGATTTCTCTGAAGGAGTGATGTTTAAGCTAAGATCTGAAAAGGGGGAGGTGGACACCCTCCTCAATTTAACCCCAATTTAGTTTGGCTTCATTTTCAAGGATCCTCTTACAAAACAAAACAAAAATTTAGTTCTAAATCTTTTATTTTTTCTACCCTTTGATGATTGCCTACCAGAGATACATTCTGATTTCAATAGGAGACAATTGATTGTTACTTCTTTCTCTACCCCTTGCATAGATATTTATTATTTCCTGTATCTCACTGTATTATGATTAATTGGCCTGCATGTCTGTCCTTCTCTAGCTTGTGAGTCCCTTAGGGTCACAGATGATGTCTTAATAGTCTCTGTTTGGGCCTAATATAGCTCTCTAACGAGTAAATAAAGAAATCAAGATGGATGAATAAAAGAAATAGATGCGTTCACAGTATCACTTTGCATTGAGAAAAGTATCATCTCACAGTATCCTTCCTCCCATTCAGTTCATTCAGTCTTTAACAGATTTATTGGGCATCGACCGTGTGCAGGCCCTGGGTCTGTCACGGGACATGAAGGTGAGCAAGCAAATAGAAATGGTGCTGGCTCTTGAGGAGTATGCAATCTGATGGAGGAAGTCAGACTTTATATAAATACCCACTCAAGTACCTAATTCCTAACACTATTAAAGAGATGATATAGGTGAAAATATTGAAACAAAAGATTTTAGCTCAAAATGGCAGGAAAATTTAAAGTTTTATCAGATTTTTGGGTGTAACACATTTTCTTCCTCTGTTCCCTCCTATCCTCCAGCAATAATTAAGTTTTTATACTCAAGATTTCCTTAGCAAAAGTAGCATAAATTACTGTTCATTCTAGATATTTTACTTCTTGGCTCAGCTCAATTGCTAATGGCGAAACCCCTTTTTTGGTAAACACCCGTCTGATTTGCCCCAAAGGTGTTTCCCAATGGCCCTAATAGTTAATGAGTCAGAATCCTATCTTGAATGGAAGTTTTGGAGCTCTGAAAAATTACCAACATCTATAATCAGGGGTGTATATTCTTGCACATTAAGAATATGAAAGGACAGGGCCTGGCCCTGTGACCCAGTGGTTAAGTTC